>NC_140936.1:108647310-108897310 GCF_014529385.1 Adiantum capillus-veneris
ATCACATGCTTAGTGCATATCAAGCAACAAGGGTAGCCTTGGGACAAGTGTCCCCCTTTCCACTTTGAGATGAAGGACTTGATAAATGCATAAACAATTAATTTAATTAATTAAATTATCATTGGACCCCTTGGGAGGCCAACCAATAGTCTTTAGGCATGCCATGAGGACAACATGAGGAGGCGCTTTACAAGTGTCCTAGATGCTTTCTTTGTACCAAGCTTGCCTTGTGTGAGGATGTATGTGTTCTCTCTCTAGCTCCTACAATGAGAGCTTTCCCCCCCTTGAATAGGGATCAGGTTGAGTTTGTGGAACACCTCAAGCCCCTCAAGCACCTTAGTCATGGAGCACCTTAGCACCTTAGTCATTAAGCACCTCAAGCACCTTAGTCAGCAAGCATGACAAGCACCTCAAGAACCTTAGTTAGCAAGCACGACAAGCACCTCAAGTTTGCGCCAGGTTCCCACCTCAAGCACAGCCCTACCTTATGTAAGGTCAAAGGACTTTTAACACTAACCATTGGAGGGATTTAATGAAGATAATCGGGCTAAGGTCTTTAAGATCCATTAGATAGCCTTGCTCTTTGACTAATCATCTCTCATTTGGACCCCTTTACCATTGTCCCCATGTTGAGATAGACCCATAATTAAGCACATGTCTATATTCTAATCCTTGCTTCTGTCTATTCTCCCACATTAAATTATCAATATAAAATCATTTGGGTTGGTTAGATATTAGATTTAATGACATTACCTCTCTCTTGAAATCATAGTCGTCCTCGACTATGAGGTAGAAGAGATAAAGCCTTAGTCATTAGTCAATGTTTCTTAGTGGGTAGAAGATCCCCTTTTACCCTACGACATCATTCCAATATGGATGACTAATCCATTTGGTGCTTGAGAGATGTAGTTGCTGCAAGCATGTCTACTCTTTAGTCCCTTCCATTCTCCCAAGTAGAGTGACAAATTCAACTTGGTGTGTGAGAGCCGTCGCCATCACAAACATGATTCTAAGCATGCGTACTACTTAAATTTGTGTATAATAAAAAGAGTATTATTCTTATAAGAAGAAGCTTGTTCTCCCTCAAAGCTTGAAAAATCACTTGGAGATGTTGCTTGTGTTCTTGGAAGGTCTTAGAGTAGATGATAAAATCATCAAAGAACACTCCAATGAATTTGTGATAGGGTCTAAAGATTTTCTCCATTAAATGATTTAACATGGCTGGTGCATTAGTCAAGCCAAAAGGCATGACTAGATATTCATAAAGGCCAAACGTTGTACGAAACGCGGTCTTTAGGATTTCTTCATCCACTATCCTTATTTTATGATAACCACTTTTAAGGTCAATCTTACTAAAGTAGGTAGAGTCTTGTAGCTTATCAAATAGATCTTCTACACGAGGCACACGAAAAAAAAAATTGATAGTGATATGGTTTAGTGCTCAATGGTCCACGCACATGTTGTATGTACCATCTAACTTATGTATAGATTACTTTGTGCTTTGGTACCCTCAAAAGCCTTAGTCTCTACTCTTATGTGTTGAGTTATACATAGTATCTCTATATATATCACCCTGGTCCCCTCTATATATAAACACATCTCGTGTGATTAGTAGACACACTTTGGGGTTTGCAATTGTGGAGTCTTTTCTCTCTCTCTCTCTCTCTCTCTCTCTCTCTCTCTCTCTCTCTCTCTCTCTCTCTCTCTCTCTCTCTCTCTCTCTCTCTTCTCCATCATCAACATGGTATAAGAGCAAGCCGATGGAAAATTTTGATAGAACTAAATACGTTCGCATTGAATCACAAGAGCTAAGTATCGATTCTCTTTTGCTTTAATTTTCTATTACGTTTGATAATTGTATTGAATTCCATCTGTATACGGCCTGACGTGAGACGATTCAAGAAGCATCAGATCACCATCAACAACAAAAAGCTCTGTAACACTGTAATTCTTTTTGAGGATGCCCATGACCTTGCAGCTAATTGCTACGAGAGGCGCTCTCGTCTCTCACTTGCAAACTAGGCTTTGAATTGTCACCTTCTAGATGACAGGATCGCGCTCTCTGGTTTTGAATTGCGTCATAGCAGAGAGGAAGCCGTGTGCTTCAACTACTTCTAGCGTGAGGCTCAGGAGCGAGGTAGCAAACCAGTGTTCGCTGCTTTTAAAAGAGACGACGTCGAGAGAGGACTAGATATTATTGAGAAGAAGCGTGAGCTTCTATGAACGAGTTAAAATTTTGAATTTACTATTATTATAAAAAAAAAAGTTTTCAAGATTGCCTCGATGACGAGTAGAAAAGTGTGTGAATGAGCATATGCTTTGCGTAGCTGCTGCAGTAGAGGCATGTGAGAAGAAAAAGCAGCCTAAAATGTCTGAGCGCAAGGAAGGAAAAAGATGCCTGCTCATGGCACCTATGATAGTTGCTTATATTATCTTCAAAAAGATGATGTCGTTTTTGTTTTTAGTGCTTCAGAGGACTGACGTCCAGCTACGGTTCGCTTTGCCTCGAAGTTTTGCCCAGAAAGCCCTCAGCGGCTTGTGAGCTCAATCAATGGGTTTAGCTTTTGCGTGAGCTTCTTTTGTCTGACCCGATTCTTAATCAAGCTGCACCAGCGCCGCGTGAGCTTGTTCTGTCTGACCCGATTCTTAATCAGGCTGCGTGATCAGCGCCGCAATCTCTAATCAGAGGCCAATGTTTAACATGTTGAACTGCATACTATATTTAGGGCGGCGCGCGATCTTTTTTTAAGTGTGTCTTCTAACTTGGTGCTGGAGCCTTGCTATGTATAGAGTTTTGCGCACTGCAGCGCTGCCTTGCAAGTAAGCATGTGCTAAAGGGATCGTAAGTGGGCCTGTATTCCTCCTATGCTCATGTCCAGCTCCCATGCTAACGAAGGTTTATAAATTTTTCTTCTAGGCCGCCTTGGTACAGCCTGATCGTATAAGGCCAGCCTGATGTATGTATAAGAGATGGTTCATCCAGCAGAGCCAAGGTGGTTTGTGTTTGATCCGGTGCTGTGTCGTTTTGAGTCATAGCTTTTGCACTGCCTCACAATGGCTACGACCTTCACTAAGATCCACCACTCCCGGCTTAACAAGTGCCTCGAAAGGGCTACGACCACCCGCTCCAATCAACAACGGGTCGAGGAATGCTATTTTTATCGTGATCTGTTTTAACTTGCATGCTTTATTAAAAGAAACACCACGTTATTGTAACCAGTGTTGATGATCGAGTGGATTTTCATGGATGTGCTTGTGTGTATCTGCAAGCAAGGCATCTATATTGATGTAGAACTATCGAGGATCAATATAGAGACAATTTTGTCATGCTATGTGTAGCAAGCTTCTGTCAAGTATAGTGTGGGTTTCTTTTGCCTTCAATCACATAGCCTAGTATAGCGTGAAATGTTGTCAACGGGCTTCATGTACATCATGACGTAGAAACGACAAGGTTCACAAATATGGGTAAAGTTACATTATGCGTCTTTATTATCTTCATCTATGGTTCAAGGTGATATTATTTGTTGTGTTTTTATTTTCTCCATTGATCATGGCTTTGGTTCTTGATACATGCTACTAATCTCGTCACGATTTTTCATAAAATATTTCACGTAATTTTACAAAGCAGTTATCTATTGACTCGTCATTGTCTTGAGGTTTTGCAGATTTTGCACAAAACTAGCGTATGTAATTCCATGGTACGTAAATCCATGATGGTGATTACTATTTTACAATTTTTATTTGTTTAATTTGAAGAAAACGTCTCTGATGCCATGGTACGTAAAACCATGATGATTGGTATTTTCAAAGATTGGTGAATACCGTGATGCCATGGTACGTAAAGCCATGATGATTGGTATTTCAAAGTTTTTTGAAAGCGTTTCTAATGCCATGGTACGTAAAGCCATGATGATTGCTATTTCAAATTTTTTCGCCTTAATGCCATGGTGAACACCGTGATGCCATGGTATGTAAAGCCATGATGATGACAGCTGTTAGTTGAGATCTTGGGGGTCCCAATGTATTTATTACATGACGGCTTTGTATATATTTGTGCACATGTTATTCATTGATGTTACATTTGTTTCTATGTCATCTACACATGTGATTGCATCGGCATTACGTTGGTTTCTATGGCGTCTCTAGAGCGGTGTCGCAAACCGTCTCTAAAGATAATGTGACGTATTTATTTCTAACCTTCACATCTCGATATGTTTCTTGAGTTGATGTTGTTTACAGGATGGAAGCCACGTCAAGTTGTGTGTTGAGCTATATATAGTATCTCTATATATATCACCCTGGTCTCCTCTATATAGAGGGGACCAGGGTGATATATATAGAGATAATATATATAGCTCAACACCCCCACCCTGGTCCCCTCTATATAAACACATCTCGTGTGATTAGTAGACACACTTTGGGGTTTTCAATTGTGGAGTCTTCTCTCTCTCTCTCTCTCTCTCTCTCTCTCTCTCTCTCTCTCTCTCTCTCTCTCTCTTCCATCGTCAACATTATGTACCTTTGAAAATCAATTCTCAAGCACCCACACCCGTGGTTTAGACATTGTTGATTGCAAAGACTAGTGGAGAGGGTCTAGCATTGCTCATTAATTGATTATGCTTCCTGTTGAGCTTTCTCATAGCTCAATAATGGTAAATCCAAAGGCAAGCCCCAAGAGGCTCCATTATTAAGACTATAGTTCCCAACGGTGTACCTCAAACTAAGTCCTTCTCAGCCAAGATAATAGATCCCTCTCTTACTTACCCTATTGTAATAAATAGGCCCAACCTTTCATAGACAACTTAAGGACCTCTCTTCTTAAGCAAGAAAAGAGAAACCAATAGCTATGATGCCAATGTAATGGAAATGGCCTATAAACTTTGAGAATAGCGGAATTAGAAAAGTAGAGAGAACATTTTTGTGAGACGGTAGAAACATAACCATAGTACTAAGGACAACTTAAGGACCTCTCTTTTCTTAAGCAAGAAAAGAGAAACCAATAGCTATGATGCCAATGTAATGGAAATGGCCTATGAACTTTGAGAATAGCGGAATTAGAAAAGTAGAGAGAACATTTTTGTGAGACGGTAGAAACATAACCATAGTACTTAATTACAAAGTAGCAACATAATCATAGTACTTAATTAACTTGGCATGAACAATACTCCTACAAGAGAGAGAGTTTAGAGAACTTGACAACAGTTGAGGACCAAATTTATGTGAAGCCCATCCACCCTCCAATAGGCTTTTGTATTATAGGTTCTCCCATCAAGAGAGACTTTGTACAATACAATCTTTGTGTTCCTTGTGACCTAGGTGATGCAATGAAGATGGAAAGATTCATGCATCACGAGCATAACATAGACTTTGTAAAAAGCATTAACTATCCCCAATGTTAGTCTCAAGGTCTCAAACACCTTCAAAGGTGGAGAGAGCTAGCGGGGAATAAGGGTGGTAGGGAACATGAAGAAGAAACATTCATAGGAGAAAGAAATAGTTTCTCTCTTATCATCACTCTTCTTGCTAGCATACATAATAGCATAGTAATGAAGATGGAGAAGATGGCAAGCTTAAACATTGAAGCATGTCTCTTGGTTGTATTTGCATTCCATAGCCAAGAGTGTTGGTGTAGGCTCTCAACTTCTCTACTAGCTTGGAGAAGGAGATGGAGCTCTTGCACTTTGCACTCCACACAATCAGAGTGTGTGTGTGTGTGTGTGTGTGTGTGTGGGAGAGAGTATACCCCCCAAGATAGTCCCCTCCTTGCTTTGGTCGGCGGACCCCTCTTTTAGCACTCACTTGCACTTGATTGGACCTCCTCAAGGTTGGCTAATCACATGCTTAGTGCATATCATGCAACAAGGGTAGCCTTGGGACAGCCTTGGGACAAGTGTCCCCCTTTCCCCTTTAAGATAGAGGACTTGATGAATGCATAAACAATTAATTTAATTAACTAAATTATCATTGGACCCCTTGGAAGGCCAACCAATAGGCTTTAAGTACACCATGAGGGCAACATGAGGAGGCACTTTACAAGTATCCTAGATGCTTTCTTTGTACCAAGCTTGCCTTGTGTAAGGATGAATGTGGTCTATCTCTAGCTCCTACAATGAGGGCTTGCCCCCACTTGAGTAGGGATCATGTTGACTTTGTGGAACGCCTCAAGCCCCTCAAGCACCTTAGTCATGGAGCACCTTAGCACCTTAGTCATTAAGCACCTCAAGAACCTTAGTCAGAAAGCATGACAAGCACCTCAAGAACCTTAGTCAGCAAGCACGACAAGCACCTCAAGTTTGGGTCGGGTTCCCACCTCAAGCACAACCCTAGCTTACCTAAGGTCAAAGGACTTTTAACACTTACCATTGGAGGTATTTAATGAAGATAACCCTAAGGTCTTTAAGCTCCATTAGATATCCTTTCTCTTTGACAAATCATCTCTCATTTGGACTCCTTTACCATTGTCCCTGTGCTGAGATAGACCCATAACTAAGCACATGTTTATATTCTAATCCTTGTTCCCGACATTAAATGATCAGTTTAATACAATAAAATCATTTGGGTTGGTTAGATATTAGATTTAATGACATTACCTCTCTCTTGAAATCATAGTCGTCCTCGACTATGAGGTAGAAGAGATAAAGCCTTAGTCATCAGTCAATGTTTCTTAGTGGGTAGAAGATCCCTTTTTACCCTACGACATCATTCCAATATGGATGACTAATCCATTTGGTGCTTGAGAGATGTAGCTGCCGCAAGCACGTGTGCCACTACAAGAGACCTTTCACATTAGCGATGCTCGTAGTGCGACGCTCAAAAGTGAAAATTCACGGCGTCATCGCTATAGGCGTCACTATAAGCGTCGCTAAATTACAGGTAACTTAGCGACGCTCATAGCGACGCCTATTGCGACGCTCATAGCGACGCCGGCAGGGCTAAAAAAAATAACCGAGAGCGTCCAAAAACTCGGATCTCATATCTGAGTTTTCGGCGCACTCAAGCAAGGAAGGTAACGCTCTCCCTCTCTCTCTCTTTCTTCTCCACACACACACACACACACACACACACGAGGAGAGGAAGGAGAGTCAGGTATGCTCTTTCCCTCTCCTCACTCTCATATTCCCTTCCCCTCTTTCTCTCTCCCTCTCTCTCTCTCAGGTGGAGACCTCTCTCACCAATACGGTCAAGAATCAAGTGCAACAAGTCATCCTCCACAAGGTCGATGATCGGGTGACGTCCACGCTACTCGAACAACAACGGCAAGATAGTATAGCTCTCAACGTCCACATTGGTGGGCTTCCAAGAAACTGGCAAGGTGAGGGGGATCTCAACAACAAGTCTTTTGCCCGCATCCAATCCACAACCCACATGATACAGTGGGACCCGTCACAATCAACTCTCTTACACACGACACTTTCAAGACCAAGGCGGACCGAATCAAACTCCTCGAGTAATTGAGGCTTCTTAAAGAAACTAAAATTTGGTTTGCAGAAGACCTTACTCTAGCCCAACTCAAGCAGAAGAAAGCAGAACTACAAAAGATGCGAGAGGCGCGTACTCCAAGAAAATGGGTAGTTTACCGAGGAGGCAAACCTATTATCCAGGAGTTTCAAACTCCCAAATCGGCTTCCTCCTCATCTACCCCTCCTTAGGCTTTGGTCATTTTCTTTCCTTTTTGTTCACCCCTCGATGGACCCTCAGTCCTTAACTGAGATTGTATCTGACAATGTATTGTTTTTGTTTCCGGTCCCATAGGTCATATCTGACCTCCATGGACGATAATTCAATCTATCTATCTATCTCTCTCTCTCTCTCTCTCTCTCTCTCTCTCTCTCTCTCTCTCTCTCTCTCACACACACACACACACACACACACACACACACACACATTGTGCTTTTGAGAGAGAGCACAAGCATAAAAAAACGCACAAACAAAGAATGCACACACACAGTACACATTGAGAGAGGAAAAGAGAGAGAGAGCATGCATAAACCAAAAACGCACACACACATGCATAAACAAAGAATGCACACACACATTGAGAGAGGAAAAGAGAGAGAGAGAGAGAGAGAGAGAGAGAGAGAGAGAGAGAGAGAGAGAGAGAGAGAGAAAGATATAAAACAAAGAGAGAGAGAGAGAGAGAGAGAGAGAGAAAGAAGAAGAGGAGAGTCTTAACATCGTAGGAAAATATCCCAAGAGATCTTAAAGATCTAGTCGACAGGAGTTGAACTCAAGACCTGTTATTCATGAGGGAAATGGCATAACCAATCCATCACACTTCGGTGATAGAAAAGTTATACCATTTTTCTCCTTTTTTTATTGGCATGCACACACACCCACACACACACACCCGAGAAGAAGAGAGTTTAATTTAACGTCGTAGGAAACTAATTAAAAAGACCTAAAGATCTAGCCGACGAGGAGTTGAACTCAAGACCTGTTATTCAAGAGGGAAATGGCATAACCAATCTACCACACTTGGGTGATAGAAAGGTTATACCATTTTTCTCTTTTTATTGGCACACACACATCCACACACACACACAAGAAGAAGAGAGTTTTAACGTCGTAGGAAACTATCCCAAAAGACGTTAAAGATTAGGTTAGATGTAAACTTACGTTAAATTAGATTTAGGTTTTTTAAGTTATATTAGATTAGATTTAGGTTTATTTTTAGTTAGATTTACGTTTGATTAGATTTAGGTTTATTTACGTTAGATTTAGATTTACGTTATATTAGATTATATTTAGGTTTATTTACGTTAGATTTAGATTTACGTTATATTAGATTATATTTAGGTTTATTTACGTTAGATTTAGATTTACGTTATATTAGATTAGATTTAGGTTTATTTACGTTATTTACCTGTTATTGAAGAGGGAAATGGCATAACCAATCTACCACACTTAAGTGATAGAAAGTTAATACCATTTTCTTCTTTTTTTCGTTTAAGATAAGGTTAGATTTAGATTTTCGTGTAGGCGCAACTTAGAGAGCCGTCGACGCTTGTCAGAAATGGTGAGTCCCTCTCTCTCTCTCTCTCTCTCTCTCTCTCTCTCTCTCTCTCTCTCTCACACACACACACACACACACACACACAACATTGTGGCTAATTTGTCATGTTTGCATCGCCTAGGGAAAGAACAGTGTAACCGCAAAATGTTTCAAGGCCGAAACGTTTCACCCTGAAACGCGGCGTTAATTTCACCACGAAACGTTTCAATCCAAAATGAGACGGCAGTGAAACGTGAGACCGAAACTTGCGTTTACCGACTTTGAAACTAAAACTATGATAACTTGTTGTTAATTAGACGGTTTGTGTTTCACTTGGTGAGCGAAACGTTTCAAGGCCCAAAATAGAACTTACCAAAATTCTATTTATATAAATTTTATTTTGACATGGAGAAAAATTGAGTGTTTTCTTTCCCTCATGACCAACCTATGGTAGAAGCAAGGTATAAAAAACTTCTTTTTAGCTTGACAAATAAATTACCAAAACTTGGAAAGAAAACAGGACACATTAGTGTCTCAGGACACTTAAGTGTCCAATTACAGAACTAGTGCTAAATATCAACGAGGAGTTGAACTCAAGACCTATTATGAGAGAGAGAGAGAGAGAGAGAGAGAGAGAGAGAGAGAGAGAGAGAGAGAGAGAGAGAGAGAGAGAGAGAGTCTAAACTCAGCCTCATCACTATATCATACGAGCATGCTCAAATACGATCAATGGTGGAGGAGGAAAATTGCCAATCGTGGACCGTCAGATTTGACAGTTGCCCTGAATTTACTAGTTTGCCTGAATTTACAAATTTGTCTCGAATTTACTGATCGGCTCGCATTTACAATATGACATACTCGAATCCCTTATATTTCAAGGAACGCATGAGGACGTGTGGTTAGTGCACATGGTCACAGTGGGGAGGTCGTGGGTTCAAGACATGGGGTGCGGACTGCCCCAAATTTATAAGCCTACTCAAATTTATTTTTCTCCCCTAATTTACCAAATGTCTCGAATTTACAAATGTGCATCTGACGGTCTAAATCACCTCAACCGTAGATCCCATTTGAAGCCGTCGGTGCGAGATAGTGTGGAGGTAGACCACCAAGTGTAACTCAACAACCTCAACAACTGGCATGTAAGTTTTTCAATCACTCATGTAGCCTAAGTGATGCCCGAGTCTCGAGTCTGTGGAGTGAGAGCCTATGAGAGGAATCCAGAGTCTAGACTCCTATACTAGTAGCTAGAGCGTGAAAAATTACATGGTGCGGGCAGCGGAACGTTGAATCTTCCACGGCTACTCCCAAATCCCGAGGCATGATCAACTTTGTGATCCATCGTCTGTCGAGTCTCGACTCTATTGAGCTCCATGATGGATCAGCTACGTAGGTAGACCAACATCAACCCACATGCTGCTCACCTGCAGCAGATGGCGCTCATGGGTGGGTTTTCCCAATGCTCTCTCTCTCTCTCTCTCTCTCTCTCTCACACACACACACACACACACACACATAGGTATTGACCAATAAAGATGAGATTATAACCCGGTGGTTCTGATCTCCGTGCACCTCTAGACCGAGGTGTGAGAGGATTGGACATGACTAGAGAATGTGAGGTAGTTTATAGTGTGAACAAAGACAGAGAGAGAGAGAGAGAGAGAGAGAGAGAGAGAGAGATAAAAGACAAAGAATGCCAATAGAATATTAAATTTGTTGTCCAGGTTATAAGATTTTTACCCTCATTATGAGTAGTGACGAGGATGTGGGGCCGTCCAACCGAAACACCTATCTCTCAACGAGGGTCTTATGTCCTTGTAATCAACGCAAGCATGTTTTGCAACGTACAAGACGCGTTTCTTTGCAGCACGTTCACGAATTTGGCGAGTTCGATCCATTTATTATAGATCGATTTGTTGCCAATTATAACTCGTCGGACTCTGACACTAGCCAACAGGCAGCAATCTTGCAACCCAATAGACGTGTTCGCGCAGGCGCTTTGGTCAAGCAGCATATGTGAGGCCACAAGATGTAGCCTCTGACAGCTCGGGGGATAATCATGCAGACCACATTCCCAACAAGGCAATGTTTGAGCCCGAGATTGATGAAATGATCAAGACGATCATGGATTCAGAAAGGCTTATCTATGATGACATGAAAAGTGAAGCCGATACGCCATTGTATAATGGAGCATGTGTGTCTAGATTGAAAGCGCTCCTGGTTCTTCTCAACATGCAGGCAAACTTTGGATGGAGTGACACTAGCGTCACAGCGCTTTTCAGGTGATCTATTACAATTAGTTTACTTTAATAAAACTCTAAATGTATAATGATCTGAAAGAGTTTTACACAACTGTACCGTATTTTTATGTTGTGTAGATTGCTCAAAGAGTAGATACTACCAGCTGCTATGTGATGCCAGATTCCCGAGAGAAAGCAAGAAATATTTTGCGAAACTTGGAGATGGATTACAATTCGATCCACGCTTGTCCTAATGACTGCATTCTTTTCAGAGGGAAATACATAGACATGGAGAAGTGTCCGAAATGTGATTCCGAGAGATATCGAGTAGATCTCCACGGAACAAAAATTCCGCAAAAGGTTTTGCGACATTTTTCTCTGCTTCCTCGCATCAAGCATTTCTTTGAATATAAGTCCATGGCCGCCCTAGCATCATGGCATGAGGAGAATAAATCTTCGGATGGTGTGCTACGGATTCCTGCAGATTGCGCAGCTTCGAAACATATAGATGGAACATGGTCGGATTTTTCCAGGGAAGCTCGAAATTTGCGCTTAGGCCCTGGCTATGGATGGCGTAAATCCATTTGGTCAAAGATCAACATCTTACAGTGTATGGCCCGTTGTCATCGTCAACTACAACATTCGACTACAAAGAAGGGGCACCTATGGCTAAGCTTGATTGTGCCGGGGCGATATAAAGTGAAGAATATGGATGTGTATCTTCGTCCACTATTGGAAGAGCTACAACAATTGTGGATTGGCATAGAAGTGGTGGATATGAGCCGACACACAGGTCGACGGAATGCTTTGATCAGAGGCATTCTAATGTGGACCATGCATGACTATCCCGGACTAACAGAATGCTCAGGTGATCTATTTACACTCCTCACTCAGACATTGTAAATCTGTGCTTTCTGAAGCTGATCTATTATCATGTGTATACATGCAGGGCTTCAAACAAGCGGATACAGAGCATGTGTCACATGTGGACATAGACTGAATGTACGTAGGGCGCCCTCATTGAAGAAGCAAATCTACGAAGGTCATCAAGGGTATCTTCTAGAGAATCACGTGTTACGCGAAGGCTTTTTGTGAAGAGAGCCACCGAGGATGTCTGCACAAGCATGGTTAGAGCAGAAGGAGATGTGTGATGACGGATTGCCCCCAGGGATGAAGAGACTATCTCTATGGTACGAGTTACCATACTGGCCCCGACTCATAATCAATCACTTGCTCGATCCAATGCACATATTCAAGAATGTGGGTAATCTACTATGGGACCATCTGATCGGCAAGAAAGATACTTTGGGAGTCAGGGTTGACCTTAGAAATGTGGATCATATGGAGCAATATTGGCCGCAAACAGTGTCCGATGGATCGATAAAACTCCCTAAAGCACCATGGATTTTCACAGGAGCCCAAGAACGCAAAGTAAAAGAGACCATTCGATCTTTGCGGACCCCCACTGGCGTAATGCACTCGCTCCGAACGTGTTTTACTAAATAAGGAAAGCTTACCGATTTGAAGTCACACGACTGGCATAAAATGTGTCAGGTACGTTCATAGTGGAATATATCATAGTGGAAATTGTGTAACAAATTTGTGTGTGGACTTTAATATCATTGCTGCACATATTTTGCAGTTTATTTTACTGGTTGCCATTGAGGGATGTTTGTCTCTCGACGTCCGTAACACAATCTACAAACTTGCGAAGCTGGTGCAATGAATCTCACAAAAGGAGATCAACGTAGACTCCATACCATTCGCCAAACTAAACGCTGCGGAGCTTGTGTGCATGTTTGAGAAACATTTTCCTACTACCATGCTAACCATTCAGGCGCATCTTCTTGTTGACATGGTTGATGAGGTGGAAATAGCTGGCACAGTACATTCCAGATGGATGTTCTTCTTAGGACGTTTCATGAAAACGCTCAAGGGATATGTGCGTCAGAAGGCACGTCCGGAGGGTAGCATGGCAAAAAGTTGGCTGGTATCAGAGTCCCTAGTGTACATTGGAGAGTGGCGGTGGCGGTTGTTGTGGGGATTCCGCCGGCCTCCGCACCGCCTTGTGTTCGACGAGGCTCTTTACCCTCCCCTTCTTTGCCCGCCCCCACACCAGCCACAGTATCGCCATCTATGCCAGGTTTTGCGCGGCTGACTGTTCCTAGCAGCTACACACCACTACCTACTCCGCCAGGAGCCACCCCACTCGACACTCCTCGCTTCGGGGCTCAGACTCCTGTGGAGACACCTAATGTCCGTACCCCCATCGACACGCCGCTAGAGACCCCTGCCGGGACACCCAGGTTCACGCGTCACCGGCCAGAGGGCTTGACTTACTCCGTCGACTTCAGCGGCGGCATCATCATGGATGATGATGGCAAGAAGGTGATCTCGCACATGCGTGGTCTTTGCTCTCAGTTGTTTAGACACTACATACTAAATACCTGGAGTGAAGTACCAAGTGATTTAAAAGACAGAGTCATCAGCATACTTCATGATGAGTTTCCCGTTCCAACACGGGATGAGCGCTTCAATGAAGACCTAATGAAGGTTCGAATGCACGAATACTGCAATCACATGTGTTCCAAAGTGCAAAAAGCAATCAAGCATGGGTGGAACAGGTCAGATTGGTTGGCCAAAGAAGATTAGAAGAATGCAAAGAAAGCAGCGCGCGAGAATCTCAACAAGTGGAAGCAACAAAAGGATGCAGCCAGAGCGCGAGTAGAGGCAGGGAGCTCGCACCACTTGGGGAGCGGCGGTTGGGCATCATTTGAGGCCGATTTTGTAAGTGTTTTTGCATTGCCCTTTATGTTTGATAGTTTAGGGTTTATGGGTTTTTAAATTCTAACATAATGAGATCTTTGTATGTTTTGACAGTGGTCGATGACAGGACGTGATCCCACACCGTACGAGCGTAAGTACGCAGGCAGGAAGGGCTTAAACGCCCTGATGGACATTTTGAGTTCTCGTGGCAGCATGGTTAGTATTAGGGTTTACTCGTTTCTATTTTTTGTATTGTTTTATAAACGCTATATGTTTATACTTACAGAAAGCTGTCTTATTGTTTTTTTTTTTTGCAGAATCCGACAGATACGTCGCTTGGACGCGATGAGACGTCTGACTAGACGACGTCAGTCTAGCCGTAGCTAGATAGCATTAGTTTCTTTTTGTCATAGCTTGTGTATCATGAGACGACTTTTATACGTCTTTTCGAAAACCATGTATATTTTTTCAATAATGACAATGGTGTTGTAATTACTACATTTGCCAATCAAGTGATTTTGCCTATGATGTGTACAATTGTCATTGATTTACTTTCATCAATTTACGCTTGTCAATTTTGTATCTTTATTTTGCAAACAATACGTACTATGGATGATGGAGTTAATGGTTATATTGTCTTGTGGGTGACTATTTTGGGTCTATATCTACCCTTGCACTTTTTTTCAAAAGTAAATCAAGTACTAAAATATCCAATATGGTTGATGGGTGGCAGGGCATTCAATGCCCTATCACCAAAAAACATTTCTCTCGGGCGTCGCTATGACCGTCGCTATATAAGGCTCTGTAGCGTCGCTATAGACTGCATGTAAGCGTCGCTATATGCGTCACTATGAGCGTCTCTATAAGCGTCGCTATATAGCGATGCCCATACCGATGATAGTAGCGACGCTCCCGTATTGACGTTGTTAGCGACGGTTTTAGCGACGTCGGGGGTTATAAAAACCCAGTATATTTCCGTCGCTAACAGCGTCACAAGAGCACACAACCTCTTGTAGTGTGCTCTTTAGTCCCTTCCATTCTCCCAAGTAGAGTGACAAATTCAACTTGGTGTGTGAGAGACGTCGCCATCACAAACATGATTCTAAGCATGCGTACTACTTAAATTTGTGCATAATAAAAAGAATATTAGTCTTATAAGACAAAAACATTGGTCATTTAAAAGAAATTTAAGTATTATGCATGCACATGTTCTCAAATGCATAGTATGCTCTCTTTCCCGCTTCCAAATGATGCATAGCACATTCATGCTATTTGTGATTGGTTGGAACCTCAAGGCCTAGGTATTCAAAGCTCTCAACAACTTCAAGTGTCTCATTGTCGTACACAATGCATGGCTTCTCCTTATGGTTGGATTGAGAAGCATAACCTTTGTTTTTTCTTTATTCACAATCGACCCACTATGCAAGAAAAAGTTCCCAAGGACAACCATAAGCTTTTTTGCATCCTCTAAAGTGTGTGCTAGAAGCACTACATCATTTGCATACAAAAAAAGCATGATTACCACATTGCAAATAGTGACCTCTTCAATACCTTCTTCTTGCATGAGGTCATGTATCATTTGTTCCAATTGATCGATGATGCATAGACCAAAGAGAGTTGGTGACAATGTGCATCCTTGTTTAACCCCAATAGTGCTTCCAATTGATCGATGATGCATAGACCAAAGAGAATTGGTGACAACGTGCATCCAATTGATCGATGATGCATAGACCAAAGAGAGTTGGTGACAACGTGCATCCTTGTTTAACCCAAATAGTGATTTTAATATTTTTTTTAATTCCTCTTTCCGTGCGCAATTGACACATCACCTTTGCATAGATTCAAGAAACTGCAAGCATAAACTCACTTGGCACTTGGAGTTTTTTTCATCCTTCTCCACAAATTGTTACTTGGAATCATATCAAAGGCTTTCTCAAAGTCCACAAAGCAATAATACAATTGCTTTCCTTTCAATCGACTTTCCTCCATGAGAACACGAAGAGTGACAAGATGATTAATGGTGCTATGGTCTCAGCAAAAACCCACTTGTACTTTTGCATGCTTTCCATTCTCTTCAACACACACACACACACACATAGATTTGAAATGAAATGTTATATAATTAACGTCTTCTAAAGGTAAAAATGACCTATGAGACCGAAGAGTTATGTCATGGTGGTGAATCTTATTTAAGGTCTACATATAGAGAGAGAGAGAGAGAGAGAGAGAGAGAGAGATTCTAAACTTTTCATTTGAGACAAATATTCAAATATATATGTGTGTGCCCTCCACATATATATATATATATATATATATATATATATATATATATATATATATATATATATATAGAGAGAGAGAGAGAGAGTGAGAGAGAGAGAGAATGTCGCAGCGAGCACCTCCCCCTTAGGGTTTTGGTGGCACATCTGGCTCATGCTCTGCTTCAATTCCTCTGAGCGGGGCGACCTTCACTATCAACCCAATCGCACAGCATCAACACGGCCTTGACATTCTGCATAATCAGGTCCTTTGTTTGTTTCTTTTGCTATGGCCTCTTCTGCATTACCTTCAGCCTTTAGAGTAGACCCTACGGAAGCCCAGAGCCTTGTTCATGAGCAGCTAGATAATACCCCATCTTATGATGTGTCGGCCTTGTCTGTCATTCTATAAGGATCCATCACCAACGTGACCCTCAGATAAAAGGGGATCATCAAGTTTCCCTGGACTCCGAAATGATTTGGCAACAAATTTTTGTTTTCAAAGCTCGAGCGGTTGTACTTTTCTTTACCGGTCGATTGCCCCAAATTAATGATATTGGACAGGCCATTGACAAAGGATTTGGAGCTCATGTTATAGACAAATCTTCTATGCGGGGTGGGGACTTTTCGAGGTCCTGTTTCTCAAGCCTCAAGATCATGTTGCATTCTTGTCTAAACCTACTATTATATTGTTTGGAGCGGTAGTACATGTGTTTGACAGGAAACCTATTAAAATGATTAAGGATGCCCGGCTATATCAGTGTCCTGTGTGGGTTGAATACATAGATCTACCATCCTTTATGTGGCCATGCATTAAGGATATCACTGCCACATTGGGCCAAGTCTTGTATGCCCCCACCATTAACTCTCCCAACCGTAATAAAGCATGTCTTCTATGGAACACCAAAAACCCCTTTCCACAAACTATACTAGACATTAACATCTCGTCTGTAGGAAGGATGGTGTTGTACCTTGAATGGGGTTCTCTAGCAGGAGCATGCTTTCATTGTAACAAGCTAGGACACTTCTCTAGAAACTACCCCACGGTAACTCAATCCTCAAGAGATTTCATTCCTTCTTATCCAGGCAGTACTAATTTGGTTCCAAGGGAATAAATTTCCGGGAAATCTCCTAGTACAATTCATTCAGGTAATGGTAATAGTCCTGGGGTGTAGCAAACTTCGGTAAATGTCTCTCATGCTTATGCACATACTCGTGGCACCAGAAATTCTCATGCAAAAGTGGTTTTGAGACCTCTATTCAACCATAGTCATGCAGGGAACCAGGCTAAATCAGGAAATGGGAACCAAGGCCCAGCCTCCTCTAATAATCCTCATGGCATTAATAGAACCACCGATAAGGGGAAAAGGCCCATAGATGCGGAGGGGTTTCAAACTGTCTTGGCCAGGAAATCCTTCAAACCCCGTCAACAATCCTCAGGGTACATTAGCCCTAATGTCTTTGACATCCTACAAGGCATGCCTTCACCCGACATGACTTTGGCTGCTATTGAGGTAGCTTGCAATACCGCTGAAAAAGTACCTCTTGTTCGGGAGGAGCCTGCTATTAACCTTGAGGTCAACATGGTGGATAGTGATGATAGTTCTAACGGGGGGTAGCACCCAGGTTGTTATGAATACTCCCTCATGAAATTTGCAACTTTCAATATTAAAGGTCTTAATGACCCCAATAGGCTAGCTATGCTTAACAAATGGATTCTGCAAAAAGATCTTGATGTAGTGCTTATACAAGAGCATAAGTTACATAAAAGAGCAAGAGAAACTTATCACTTCAAAGGATACTCTTGCTTTTATTTGGGGGGGGGGAAGGGGAGTATTATGGGTGCTAACTTTTATTAAGAACTCTCTTAACCCACAGTGGGTACTTGATCACCCTTCGGGCCATTGCCTTGTTTTTACAATGGACTCGGCATGGGAACCTCTGCATATTGTCAATGTGTATGCTGATAACAAATGGAGCCACAAAATGGAAACTTGGTCTTGGCTGAAATTGATGAATCTAGGCAAGGGTATCCTTGGCGGTGATTTCAAAATGGTAACTAAACTAGTGGATACCACTTCCACGGGCACTATTATGTCAAAGGAAGAAGGTGCTTTTTGGGATGATCTGGAATCCCTGCATCAAATGTCAGATGCCTGGTTGAATGGGTTTAATTCAAATGAGTTCACTTTCCACTCTAAATATCACATGTCATCTTGGTCCAGATTGGATAGATTTTATTTTATGCAGGATGTATGGCTACCTACTAATTGTCAAATGCAAGTTCAGATTGACTTTTGTATGTCTGATCACTTCCCTCTCGTTTTGAATCTTTTTGATGCTAATGCTAGGTCTGTTAAAACTGGTGAAATGAGACCTCTGATGGTGAATAACTTGTTGTTACACAATCAATACTTTCAAGAAGATGTCTTACGTTGTGCTAATTATGCTAAGCAGTTGAATGTTGATCCGTTTAATGTTTGGGTTTTTTTTTGCTCTGAAATGCAAAAATGTATACGACATCATGGTAAGTTGGGAGCTGCAAAAAAAAAAGACAAAAGCTGGCCGAACTGAGGTGCTAAACTTAAACCTTTGCTAGATCATGTGCATAAAGGCCAGGTAACCACACGGCTATGTAATGAAATTGAGGATATCAGTGGTGCTCTTCTATCTATAGCTGAGGATGAAGTTGCTAAATGCAGATTTAAATGCAGGGTAAGAGAATTATCAGATGTAAATGACACTTCCAAGGGGTTTTCTCACAAACTGAAAACCAAACACAACCGAGAGGCTATCACTAAAATTATAACAGAAGATGGGTCTGAGGTCACTGACAGCCATAACCTTATGCAAAAATATGTACTTCAATGCCATCTTAAATAAACCAGTGGATACTTTTAAGAAAAGACATCAGGCAATGGATGTGATGTTAGCTTCTGTGGACTCTTGCATTAATAATTGTGATGCCCAAAGGCTTGAGGGCTGCTTTGAGGAAGGAGAACTCCACTATGTTGTCACTAAGTTGGGAAATGACAAAACCCCTGGAGCCCGTGGACTTTCAAAGGAATTCTTGATGCATTTTTGGCCACAACTAAAATGTATGGTTATGCAGGCAATCAATGTTATTTGGGCATCATAGGTTATGGACCCTCATCTCAAAGAAGGAATTGTAAAACTCATTCCCAAACAAAAATTATGCTCAACTCTCTCACAGTGGAGACCCATAACCATGATGGGGTTGTTGTATAAGGTTTTAACTAAGTCAGTGGCTATAAGACTATCCCCTCTGTTAAGGAAACATATTCATATAAACCAAACGGGGCTTATCGGGGGCCGATCTATTTTGAATAACATTCTAGATGTTCAACTGGGGGCTGAATATGCTTTCAAAACAAATCAAAACTCAGTAATGCTACAATTAGATTATAAAAAAGCCTTTGACATTGTAGCTTGGGACTTCATTTATGCTATTATGAAAAAGTTGGGGTTTCAGACCAACATGAGTGCCTGCATCTTCTTGTTGGGCCAACATGCTACATCAAGGATACTAGTAAATGGTAGACTTTCAGGGCCAGTTAAGATCCAAAGATCATTGAGACAAGGGTGCCCCTTAAGCCCCCTTTTTTTTGCAGTCAGTACTCATCCTTTATTTTGCTTTTTGGAGAAGCAAGCAGCTCTAGGGAGAATCAATGGGTTAAAAATGTCCAAAGAACAGTTGTTGGCTCTAGGTTTTGTTGATGACACTATGATTTTTTAACATGCTACAAATTTAAACTTAAACAAATGTATGTCTTACCTTGCTCTGTTTTCTCTAGCTACTGGTATGAACTTAAACTTGCAAAATTTGTGCTTATAGATACAAATGATGACCGCTCATGCTCGATGAGAAACTATGGTTAAACATATGTTTAAAAGGGACACTATCTGGTCCAGATGCATGTGGGATATCATTTCTCTGTCAGTGGTTTATTTTCATGGAACATGGAACTTGTCGGATTGGGATAAACTGTTTTCGCATGCCCCTCTTAAAACAGGTTGTCTTACTGCTCAGCTGATGATTAGTTCTTGGAAACATACATGCTCTAATTTGATATGGAAAGGTCGTCTTAGGTATACAGGCAACTCTCTTGGTCAGGAAAATGTCTTTTGGAGTTTCGTCTTTAAAACCCCCCCTGCCTTGATTATTGAAAAACCAACCATCAGGTTATTTAGAAAAGGTATCACATGCATTGAACAAATGTTGGACTCTCAGGGGTTGTTTGTTCCTTTTTTTGCAGCCAAGAGACAATTCAGACTCTCGAATGTTTTCAGAATAAGTTGGATAGACCTATGTATTCCGACTTTCAGGCTTCAAGTCCCCATTACAGAGAACTTATGGGAAAGATTTAGAGATTGGCACCTCCCAGGGAATGCAGGTGACTGGTGGAAGTCTTCTACTACCCAATTCTACACTTTGCTTATACCAAATATGGACATTTCTATCAAATGCAATAGATATTGGAGGTTCAATAGATCACAAGAATGGTGGATACAATGGCTGACTGCATTATGGAGCCTTCCTTGCTCGAATAAGCACAACCTTTTTATGTGGAGACTTCTCATAGGTTCTCTTCCCTGTGGTGAACTACTACTTAAGAAATGTATTGAAGATGGGAAATGTCCTAATTGTAATTCTATGGAGACTAAACACATATTTTGGAATTGCAAAAATGTAAGACAATGGTGGCTATGGATTCTACAACATGTACAAAACTGGGTTCAAGTCAAACTGTCTATCTTTTCTATGACATTCGGGTTGTGCAAATATCATGATGATGCTATGCAGTCTGTATGCAATCATTGAGAGTATGGTTACTATTCTTTATTTGGAATGCTAGAAATTTTGCATGTTTTGAGAAAATCTCACTTTACAAGGTCACTATCCCTTGGGAGATCATTAAGAAGAAGATGATGGAGGATTTCCTTTGTATCACTGACCGGAAGATGAGAGAGAGATGTCTGCAGTTCATGGGGCTGATATGACATAGCTCAAAGATGAGATGATGTAATTTCTGTAAATAACAATTTTCCGAGAGAGAGAGAGAGAGAGAGAGAGAGAGATACAAGGTTGGGATAAAAAGAAAGAAACTAACTAAACAAAAGCACTACTAGATCTATAACAATCAATATTGTGCTACTTTTGTGGTGTGTCACCTACCTTATTTTTGTGCTAATCTTTCCTATTTAATGCTTTTTCTAGTGCTAGGATTCATTATGGATGAGTTTTCCCACCATTTCTAGAGTTATGATAGAAACTTAGAACATAAGTCCTTGTATTGATGTATGCTCGTGTGTGTGTGTGTGTGTGCACGTGCGTGCGTGCGCGCGTGTGTGGGAGCATATATTCATACCTAGTTCTACACTCACTATTGGGCACTAACAACAAAAGTGGGAATTTTGTAGTATTTAGTCAATAATATGCATGATGGAGCTGATAGGTATACCATCTTGTAGATGATTACCATGAGTCTATACCTTGCACTTTTCTATAAAGGTGAATTTGGGCTGAATTTGGATTCATCTAGGTATACTTTTTAGTTGTGTAGTGGACATGCAAACTTTAAACTTGTAAATATGTTGTCCAAGGTGCAATGAGTTGCTATTGTGCTAGTTATTACTATCTTCAGTGGTGTGTATGCTCTATCAGCTAGCTTATTTTTATGCTCATTTTTCCTATTTAATACTTCTCCTAGTGCTACCTAGGATTCATTATGGTTGAATCTATCTAACATCTCTATAGTCATGATAAAAAATGAGTATGTAGATCTTTTTATTGATGTATCCTCTTGTGTGTGTTTGTGTGTGTGTGTGTGTGTGTGTGTGTGTGTGTGTGTGTGTGTTCCAATAACAATATAACATATACACCAAAGAATCCTACAAAAGACACTAGAAACTATGTCAATGATAAGGTGGTATAATTCACATTCATAGTACAGAACAGTCTGTATACAAAAATGTTGAAATCAAGAGCCAGAAGATATAATAGTCTGCCATCTTCAAGCCAAGGAACTTTGAAAACCATAGTTGAAAAGGTAACCCTCACCTGCACCCATGGAAACAACGCAACATATAGTTAGCATTGGCAATGTATGCAGGTGATGCATGGGTATCCCACGTGTTATAGATGTCACCCAACTAGATTGCTTCCAAAGACAAATAGTAAAAAACCATAACATATATTCATAGATGGTTTCATTTACGAGGTTGCACGGAAACCAAATGGAGCCCTTTTTGCTTTGCAAGTTCCCATGAGATAAGGTTGGAGATGAGTTTTATAAGGTTTTTTAGCCCCGAAGTGAGCCACATATACATGTTTCTTAACTTTAGAAAGTTTGGCATAAATTGCCGTTATTTTTTTCAATTCAGTAATAGTGCTCATATGTGCAGACAAACTATACTTTGGAGTAACCTGTAACACAAAGAAATGTTAGTAATTGTGTACAGCTCCTACCTAGATGGAGTAAAAAAAAGCCATATGAAAGATAGAAAGTATGAATTCGCAATACCCTTTAACCATAAACCCATAATGGTGAGACATTCCAGAGTCCCTTAGTTATTCCATAAGCCAAGGGAGTGTATCATCAATTCCCATTACATAATATGAAAATGATGAAATAAGACACCATATTCGGCCATATGAGCATCCATAAGGTACCATGCACAACCATACTTGGCAACCATATTCAGTCACAACCCTCCTTAACCATATTCACACCCACTTTGACATATGAGCAGCCATATCGAGATGTAGCAACCATATTCGGCCACATAGGTAGCCTTAAGGTACCATGCACAACCATATTTGGTCACATTTTACACCCTTCACCACCATAATCATAACCATATTCGTCCACAACCATTTTTAACCATATTCTCAACCAATCATTCACAACTCTGTTCGGCTACGTGAGCAGCTTTTCCCATGATCTATCACATAATGATCAACAAGTATAGACCGTCCCTGAGTAAGATATGTAAGCTTAATACCAAACCCTAGAGGCACCACATCAGAGAAATATAGTCGCAGTAGTTGCCCCAAAAAACATTACCAAGCCGCTTGAGTCAAACCCCAAGGTAAGCTAGCACCTACCATAAAATAGGGTCATCTACCAATTTGCAAGAGAAACCATCAGTCATAAGGTAACCATTAACCTAAGGGTTAGAAGAAGTAGCCAACCATCCCCATAACAGTCATACATCAACTTAGTATATTCAAGATCATGCATGAGTTCTATATTTCTATATTGTTATATTGGCACTGTTATATTGCAATACAGGTATTTGCATATTGGTAAACCGGTATTGCTCTTAGATTTGCATTGCTAGTATTGGTACTTGTAGTACCGGTACTAGTAGTACTGGTATTGGTAGTACTGGTATACTAGTATTGATACACCAAAGAATCCTTCAAATTACAAAATACACTAGTAACAATGTCACTGAAAAGGTGGTATAATTCCCATTCATAGTACAGAACAGTCTTTATACACAAGTATTAAAATCAAGAGACTGAAGATATAAAAGTTTGCCATCTTCAAGTCAAGGAACATTGAAAACCATAAGTTGATAAGGTAACCCTCACCTAAGGGTCAAAAGATGTAGTCAACTATTCCCATAACAGTCATACATTGACTTTGTATAGTCAAGACCATGCATGGGTTCTACTACCATATCAAAGGTGAATCACAACACAACCAAGGAGCTCGGACAGTAGTCCATATTGGAGACAAAGTCACCTAAGATTGAGTCAGAGCAACTAGCTCCGTAATAGATTGCTTGTCTTTGCCTTTTGCCATACAGCTAACAACACACATCCCCTTGCAAGTTAGATCCTCACAATCTCAAAGTAAAGCCAACCTTTTGCTAGTACACATGCAGACCAGAGACGCACACATGTACCAATGCTAAGTGAGCATGGAAGATCACATTTTATAGGCTTTGTTGCCAGTAGCCACATTCCATTCATAGTAGCAAGGCGGGTCCGTCTTCAAGAGGGGGAAGAACCAATAGTGTTGCCTCGTACAGAGAGAATGTGTGTGTGTGTGTGTGTGTGTGTGTGTGTGTGATGCAAAGTTGATGCATCACATCTGCACTTCACCTCCCTAGCACATAGAGCTAGTTACTGACCTAGGAAGGTGGAAAGCAATCACAACCAGCATATGAGGCATCCACATCAATCCATGAGTTCCCATACATCATATGATAACATTCCATCACCATAAACATGATGCAAAACAGCTTCGACCTATAGGTCAACCATAAACCATAACTGCACATATATGCAAAAAACAATTTTTTGGCATTTTCGGGAGTATGCAAAACATGCAATTGAAAGTATTTGGCCTCGAACCAATGCATCATGCTCAGCTCCATAATATAGACTATCACTCTATCACATCGCTTCACCCATATGGTACTCACACAAAAAACGATAACCCCAAAAGAAAGCCACTTTATTCATATCTACCTATGCGTTTCGGGATGTTTAACCATATACTCCCAGATAAGTTTATGTCCATCTAATAATTGAAATCAACTCACCAAAACAAACCATAAAACACATAAAAACAGCTCGGTCAACTCACGACGGCAAATGGTACCCCCCCTTGGTAGCACCCCTACGCGTGTAGGTAAAACCGGTTATAGAGTGATTAATAACTCGCACTCCCTAAGTGATAACGGAGACCTAAATTCATTTATCATCAATTTTCATCGAGATTTTCAATTGGTTAAGTGGATCTGTCCATCCGGTGAATCTATGCGGTGGTTCTCCAAGGAGCCTGGGTACATAATTGTGGTTATGTAGTGGGCAACAAACTGTTTTTTGACCATATCTATTAGCTCATGCGTGTTTTTCACATGACTCCAAAGAGAGAAAATGTTTCAAATGATGTGTTTTATCTCTAGTGTAAAGGGTTCGGGCTAATTCATAACGGTTTGTGATTTATGACCGAAACAATATCCTTACCACCTCTATGACGTGAAACAAAAAGCACTTATTATGCACACACGTGATCATAAACGCATCATGTGCATAAATCAGCGTGTTAAACTTCATGAAATAATCATGGGGAAGCTTTGTATGTACTCGGTTGATCCGTACGTGCGAAAAAACAATCACGGAGAGGGTGACTACGCAGAAAAACGAAATAGAGAGAGAGAGAGAGAGAGAGAGAGAGAGAGAGAGAGAGAGAGAGAGAGAGAGAGAGAGAGAGAGAGAGAGAGAGAGAGAGAGAGACAGAGAGATGATGGCTATGGAGTTTAGAGCTTCTCACCATGCACTGAAAACTGAGCACTAACCGTCAAGTTATAGCCAAGTGTAGCAGGCTAGAGTGTGTCCGAAGCTGAGAGATGGCGCTATCTTCTTGCCTGGAATAGCCCCTAGCTTTTGGGAAAAAGTTCCAATGTTTCCTAAAACAAGCCTTTGCTTTTGGTGGTCAACTCTCGCACTTACCATTTAATTTTTACAGCAAAATTGACCATCCGAGCAGTATCTGGCCAACTAATGGAAACCGTAGCTAGACTATGCCGCATCGTAATGTCCCGACATAATTATGACTTTCCCGTATTGCCCCGGCGTATTTACGGTACTGCTTTTTAGAAAAATATTTTCCGTAAAAATCCCGTCTGGTCCCGTTTTTGCTCTGGGTGATCATTTTTAAATCCAACGGAGACTAAAATTAATATTTTTACATTTTGGTAATGATAAAAAGCACATTGCTTTTTAAAAATGCCGAAAAACACGAAAAGCTAAAAATAGCATAAAAAGAAAAAATTTCTAAAATTGAACCACGGGTTCCCCTCGTCCACTAGAATAAGAAAGCTCGTTTTTCACAAAAAGCACTAAAAATAACGAAAATCCATAAATAGCGTGAAAAACACTCAAAAAGCAGATTTTTACAAAATTGAACCATAGCTGTCCCAGAACATGTAGATTAAGGATCCGACTTTGCTTTTGCAAAAAAGCACCTAAAAGCATAAAAAGCATGAAAAATCCTAAAAATAACGGATTTTTCCAAAACTGAACCAAACGTCCGTTACTGGAACATGGAAACGACCTTGCTTTTTACTTTAGAACCTTCCAATACTGTCAATCAAGCATCTTAAGTCAAAATTTGGCAAAATAAATATTGAAAGCTATTTTTCTTATTTTTAGAAAAGACCCAAAAATTGGGGATCTTACACCACTCCATTTTATTTGTTCTATGGACTCGACACGATATTACCAATGGAGTTTTTACTGCCAACCCTCAATGTGGCACACAAATTAAAGTGAATGGGTCATGAACTTTTGGAATGACTTAAAATCTCGAACAATTTGATGAGCAAAGACTAGCAGCTGTCACACACATCTATGCTAAAAAAAAGGAAACAAAAACAGTTCTTTAACTTGCATCTATCAACAAAAATCTTCAAGCAAGGAGATGTGGTATTAGTCTACTTGTTAAAGCAACACATCCCTAAATTCAATAAAAAAGGGCATAGTTCTTTTGTAATGAAGAGTGCTTCACCAAGTGGGGTGGCTAAACCAGCCACTTTAGATGGTGAGATAATAGAAAACTAGATAAGTGGGTGTTGTCTAAAAAAGTAAGATATGCCATTGACTAATGACCTCTTAGAAAGAATGCATGCAGCAAAAAAAATACAAGACCAATGACAATAGGCCATAGAAGAAGCTCAGGAGGAGGCATGCATTTGAATTCAAAAGAGAAAAGCGGCAATGTGACCAACCCCTGAGGCTATGCCAATCAATATGCTTCAAGTACAAACACTACATTTTACTCAAACATTTGTAGAAGATGAAGTAGACATGGATGATAAATGGTTGGATGGACTAGAAATGAGGATAGCAGTGACATTGAAAGATGGGTTCAAAGTTAAATCACTAGTCAATATAGGTGCTAGAATAAATGCGGTAAGTTATTCAATCTACAAGAGAGCAACTACCCGTATTATTAGAAAAGTACATTTATCATTTGCTATTGCAGATAATGGAAAGAGATGGAAATTTAACACTCAATATAAATGATTTGGAAAATGTGATAGAATCCATCGAGGCTGATCTTCAATACAAAGGCACTAAGTTCACAACAACGCTAGTCAATGAAGCCTTATCTGAATATATAGACAACCAAAAGAATAAGGATGATCACTATGAGGAGGAGGACAAGGATGAAGAGAGGTACCAATAACCGCCTAAAAATGACAATGATGGCGAATATGATGACACCCTAGGATCGATCAACACCCAGTGGAAAGAAAACTTTAGATCAAGCAAAAGATGTTCATCGTAAGAATCAAGCGCCACTTGTAGACAATTCTCAGTAGCAAAATCCTCCTACTAACCAAAGCAAGATGGGCCACTGGCAGCTCAGAGCAAGCAGAAGGATATTAAGGGCAAGACTATCATAATAGAATTTGACTTTGAGTCTGACCCTAATCACTGCACTAATCTACTAACAATGAATAAAAGTATGCGAAAGAAGAGGCATCTCCACATCAAGGACTTTCTACAAGATGAGACGATCTACTCAAATTTGGAGAGATTCTAGATGTCATATGTGGGGGCCACATGGATGGTACTAGCCTGGAAATTGTCCAGTTATCATAGTTAGCCAGTTTGGAATCTACCTCCACATTCACGCTAGATACAAGTATTGGTAAGAGTTCTATCTAGAGTGGTGTATTACCACTAATGATAAGTCAATAAATAGAGTTATGGAGAATTTGACCACTGAATACCTCAAGTCTCTTGGTTGAAAAATGGAAATGTTACTCAGCTTAAAGCCTGCCTGCTTATGCATCAAGGATATCTGAATTCAAATAAACAAAATGATGATTCAGATGCAAAGTGCCAAAGGAGTTTTGGACCAATGAGTGAAGACTCTGCTGGAGAACAATGCGACTTGTAGTCAAGGACCTAACACTTGGATGACATTCAATTGGATGAAATTCAGGGAAAAAGAGATCAATTTAAAAAGTTTGTTTCATCTGGTTCAGATCACGAGGAAAATGATGGAGCAAGAAAATCAGATGATTATTAATTTTATGGAATTAGTTCTAGACTTTCGAGCGCTACTATATTCCATTCCTATAAAAGAAGTAAAGCTACTTGTGTTTTTCCTAGTTCTCTATCCCCCACACACTAAGCCAATCAACCATCAAAATTTTAGATGGGCTCAAAAAATGGTATGAGGTAGCCACTACTAAGTGGTTGGCCTGGAATCAAGTCCTGGCAAGAGGCTTTAAAGAAGAACCAGGTCAATGAGCTAATTAAATATCTATAGAACTTTTAGCTAAGGATGGTCTAGTGGAAGATGCAGCTTAGGCGTCTCATCAAGATTACAAATCAACTCCTTCAATTGATAGTAGAAGCCTCAAAGATACATGAGAATGACCTAGCTAACAAAGAATCCCCTCTAAACCTCAGTTTAGAGAGATGGCTAAAATTTTGTTTGAGGCCAAAATTAAATGTAACTAGCCGTTACCTCAAGGGTGAATGTAGACATCATCCTTTTATCACAAATTGGCTATGATCAGACTTACCAACCAAAACTTGGAATTCATAGACAACCTCAAAACCGGGAAAATTTTAGACCAGGTAATCCACCTTTTTTTCGGAATGGACCACCTGCCAACAATAACAACAATGGAAATGCTAACCGTCAACTTCGTCCAGGAGGAGGAGGGAATCAAAGACCTCAAGCTAACAGAACTCAAGGGGCTAGAGGTGAAGGAAATCAGGCAAACGTGTATGTTCATGTTGCAATTGAACATCAGGGAGTGAATGAACAATTTTTAGTAATTCAAACCCCATCGGAGTATCAAGGTAACCGTTTTACCTTATTGATTGATTCAGGGAGTACACATTCTTTCATATCTCCTAAGTGCATCAGAAACCTCATTTTGCCTGAACACCCTGATACAGACCTTATAGTAGAATTAGCTACGGATAGGAAGGTTAGATCTTCTACTTCAGTGGGTAACTTGAATTTTGTTTTGGATGGTCATGATACTTCTGCAAACTTCGGAGTCTTACCCATCGGAATCTATGATGGATACTAGGAATGGATTGGCTTAATAAAGTCAATGATGCTCACATACATTGTAAAGACACTTCATTGACCTTTCAAAATGATCAAAACTCTAGAGTTAGAGTTTTATTGGGAAATGGGGAAAGCCTAAGCTCAAACTAATGAACTTTACCAAACTTATGAAGAGTCATAGGAAAAATAAAAGAATTTATGCATTAAAGCTTAACCCTAAAGAGAAGAAGATAAATTCACCTGAACCCGAATGAATAACAGAATTTGATTATGTATTTCCCAAGAAACTTTCACAGTTACCACCCAAGCGTGATGTTGATCATGCAATAGAGCTTACTCCAGGAGCTCAACCAATTGCTCGTAGACCTTACAAAATGTCAGTACCTGAATCTGCGGAACTCAATAACTAACTCAACTTCTTGAGCAAAGCTTCATTCGACCTAGCGTTTCTCCATAGAGTACTCTTGTTCTCTTTAATCGAAAGAAGGATGGTTCTTTACGTCTTTGTATTGATTATTGTGGATTGAACCAGGTAACAATCAAGAATAAGTATGCAATACCAATGATTGATGAGATTCTTGACCGATTACATGAATCGTCTATCTTCACAAATATTGATCTTAAGTCAGGGTATTACCAAATCCAAATCAATGAGGAGGACATACCAAAGACCGGATTCAACAATCATTTTGGACATTATGAATTTACAGTTATGCCTTTTGGACTTACTAATGCTCCTGCAACTTTTAATCATCTTATGATCGACGTGTTTTGAGAGTATCTTGATGATTTTGTTCTTGTCTTCTTTGATGATATCCTAGTTTACTCAAGAAACAGATAAGAACACGAACAACATGTGAGGCGAGTACTTGAACTTCTCCGTCAAAATCAACTTTATACCAAGCGTAGCAAATGCACCTTCTTTACTGTGACAAGGTGGAATATTTGGGATTTATTGTATCCAAAGATGGTGTTTCTACTGATCCAAGTAAGATCGAAGCTGTTATAGCTTGGCCTACACCGAAATCAATACAATAAGTTCGTGGCTTTCTTGATTTAACAGGATGGTATCGTACATTTATTGAAGGTTATGCTAAGACTGCATCTCCATTGACTAATACGCTTAAGAAGGTTAAAGTGTTTACTTGGAATGAACTCAAACTAGTTTTGAGAAACTCAAAGAAGCATTGGTGAATACTCCAATACTACAGTTTCCAGAATTCTCAAAGACATTCACTACGCTCACTGATGCAAGTGGACAAGCAATTGGTGGTGTTCTATCTCAAGAAGAAAAACCAGTAGCTTATGAATTTCGTAAGTTACGTATACATGAGTTGAATTATCCTACACATGACTTGCAATTATTGGTCATTGTGCATGCTCTTAAAGTATGGCGACATTATCTTCTTGGAAGGAGATTTGAACTACATACCGACCATAAAATCCTAAAGTGAATCAACAGGGGAAGGAAAATCTTGTGCACGATGCCTTAAGCAAGAAGAGCATTGTAGCGGTTGTCACAACCTCTACTACTTCTTTAACTGAACTTATTCGAGAAGGTATGACTAATGACCCGTATTACTTAAGAATCCAGTACTTGATGAACTTAAATAATCGCACAGAGAAGCAAGGAAGGAAAATCAAAGGCTTTCACATTGAAGGAGATGACCTTTACTTCGGTAACCGTCTTTGAATTCCAAATCAAGGTGGAATAAAACGTCAAATATTACAGGAAGCTCATGATATACCTATAGCAGGATATCCAGGATACATTAAGACTTATTCTACTGTAAGAAAGAGTTTCTTTTGGACAGGACTAAAGCTTGATGTATTGAACTATGTTACAAGATGTTTAACATGTCAATGTATTAAAGCTGAATGAATTCGTTACCCTTGTAAGCTTCAACCTATTGATGCTTTGCAAATGAAATGGAAATGCATATCCATGGATTTTATTACAGGACTTCCTACATCTCTGGGATATGACTCTATTTTTGTGGTTGTTGATATGCTTACAAAAATGACCCATTTGTTTCCAGTCAAGACAACGTGTTTTCATGAAAGGTGTTTTCATGTATCACGGTTTACCTCGACGGATAATTTCTGATCCTGATGCGAAGTTCACCTCTAATTTTTGGAAAGCCTTATTCTCAGCTACAAGAACCCAGTTAGCCTTTAGTATTGCTTATCATCCTCAAACTGATGGACAGACAGAATGAACAAATCAAATCATTGAATACATGTTAAGAGCTTATTGTATGCATGAGCAGAGTAAATGGACTGGATAATTGTATTTGGTTGAATTTGTGTATAATTCCTAATTCCAATGCTCAATTAGAATGTCTCCTTTTCAAGCATTGTATGGACAAGAGTGTCTTACTCCACTCAAATGGACAGACCCTCTCATACAAGTTCAAGCATCCAAAGAAATGTTGGATGAAATGCAAATACAAACCAATCTTATATGCTGGCAGGATATTAAGACTGATCAAGATAGACAAAAAATTTATGTTGATCCAAAACTATCTGCCAGACTTTTTGAAGAGGGCGATATGATATTTTTGAGGGTGAAACCCAACATAGTTCCTTATCAATGGGTAAGTGTACCCGATCCACAATATATTCTTGATGATTCTCTATTATCTACATCTACTGATGGGATTTTTGAAATATATCCCGAAGCAATACTTCAAAGCAGAACCAAGCCTCTACGTAATCAAACCATCATTGAACACCTTGTTAAATGGTCAACGTATCCTCAGGAAGATGCAACTTGGGTACATGATGATGTAATGAGACTAAATTATCGAGATTTCATATCGAGGTGAGGACACCTCGAATTTTTCAAGTGTGAGAAGATGTAAGATCCCCATTTTTTTAGAAAAATAGCTTTCAATATTTATTTTGCCAAATTTTGACTTAAGATGCTTGATTGATAGTATTGGAAGGTTCTAAAGTCAAAAGCAAGATCGTTTCCATGTTCCAGTAGGTTAGATGGACGTTTGGTTCAGTTTTGGAAAAATCCGCTATTTTTAGCTTTTTATGCTTTTATGTGCTTTTTTTACAGTTTCCATTAGTTGGCTAGATACTGCTCATATGGTCAATTTTGTTGTAAAAATTGAATGGTAAGTGGGAGAGTTGACCACCAAAAGCAAAGGCTTGGTTTTAGGAAAGACTGGAGCTGTTTTTTTAAAGCTAGGGGCTATTCCAGGCAAGAAGGTAGTGTCATCTCTCAACTTGGGGCACACTCCAACCTGCTACACTTGGCTATAACTTGATGGTTAGAGCTCAGTTTTCAGTGCCGTCTATTGCATCTACTACAGCAAGACTATGCGTATTTATTATACAGAGTGGTGTGATATCTTTATCACTATATCCATAAGCTCTTCTCTTGAGAAGAAGAAGAAGAAGAAGGACACTCTCTCTCTGCGTTCTTATTATCTTCTCTCTCGTTTCACGGTGTACGTGCTCTCCAAAAGCTCTCGTGGTGGATACCTCTACGTAAATCTCATCACCGCTCTCTTGCGGAACCAAGAATCCTTTTGACGGCCCCTAGTTGATTCTAAAGCACGGTGAGAAGCTCTAAACTCCATAGCCATCATCTCTCTCTCTCTCTCTCTCTCTCTCTCTCTCTATGTCGTTTTTCTACGTAGTCACCCTCTCGATGATTGTTTTTTCGCATACGATTGCATGTATGGATCAACCGAGTACATACAAATTTGCCTCATGATTATTTCATCATGTTTAACATGATGATTTATGCACATGATGCGTTTATGATCACGTGTGTGCATAAAAAGCGCTTTTTGTTTCATGTCATAGAGGTGGTAAGGATACTGTTTTAGTCATAAATCACAAATCGTTATGAATCAGCCCGAACCCTTTATACCAGAGATAAAACACATCATTTATAACATTTTCTCTCTTTGGTGTCATGTGAAAAACATGCACAATGATATGGTCAAAAAATAGTTTGTTGCCCACTACACAACCACAATTTTTTACTCCAAGCTCCTTAGAGAACCACTATATAGATTCACCAGATGGGAAAACCCACTTAACCAATCAAAAATCTTGATGAAACTTGATGCAAGGTGGAGTGCTCGTCCATGTGATGTGATTGGATTATGGTTTATGGTTTTGGAATTGGATCACGAAGTGATTTGGATGGTTTATGGTAGACGTGTAAGGGTAGAGATTGTGTACAATTTAATTGCTTGAATAGGATTGTTTGTCCATTTGGGAAGTACTATTGTGATTGGACTCATGTGTTATGTTTCTTATGGTAGCATCGCTACAAGACTAGGATCAACTACATCGCTTACCCTTAGACTAAAGGGTCGTTGACCTGGGGCTTTTCTGGATCAGGGGTGTTGCCTAGGTCTTCTTCTTTTTGTTAGACTCATCTACACGGTTAGTGTGTTGGGGGTTGAATGACCTACATAGCTAATGCGTCGGGGATTTTGCATTGGTTTTGCCTAAACACCCGATGTTGGGCATCAAAGAGGCGTGGCACCTAAACGGGTATGGTTGGTGTTGATATCCTACCACTTATTGGTATTTGGGATCCTTTCAGATCTCGGGTTCATGGAGGGAGGCGAAGCGGCCTCAGCCTATGTCTGGCTCAGGTAGGTTGGAGGTGTTCTGGCTCGCTCCCAACGAAGTGAAATTCTCTCTGCCTATTTTATCTTCTATTTTTGGCATGTTTTGGTTCCTTTTTAGTTTATTCTCTTGTTTCTTGCAATATCTCTATTGTTGTCTTTGATGCTGATTTGAGAACTCAAAAATTTTCTCCTCCTCTCCCCATAGCAATAGCTTTGCTCTGACGTGCTCCTTTTTAGTTTATTCTTGAGTTTCTTGTGATGTCTCTATTGTTGTCTTTGATGCTGATTTAAAAACTCGGAATCCCCCCCCCCCCCCCCCAAATAGATTTTCTCTAAGGTGCTCCTTTTTCGAGTCAAATTCCTCTGTGGTAAGAATTTCTCCTCTAGCTCATCCTTAGCATCGTAATAGTGGTTTGAGAAAACTTGTTGTTCATCCAACAATACAAAAGTTAATATCTAGATGGAAACAATCGTGTAGCCTTCTTTGTCTCACAAATTAAGGCTGGTGTGGACTTGTTGATGCACACATCCATGGTAGCCAATATCTGAGTCCACTCAAATGGCTCGAACAAATGTTCAGGAAAGGGTTCTGGTATGTATTTGACATCATTTACATTTTGATCCAAGATACAATTCTCATGTCGTAAATTACCATTATCTAAAGCTCCACACATCCACATTGGTGTGTCTTTGTTCAACCAAGATGATAATTTAGTTTGGGTAGATGTTTCAAAATCAAGCTCTTGGATTGGTGTTTTTAGGATATCCTTGTACGAGTGGTCTTTCAAGTTTACACATGTAATTAATCCAACCTATCTCAAGTATAGATAATCTTTTCCCCAGTTTAGGATCAATTGAATTTGTCTCATGAAGGGTCATCCTAAGATGATTTAATACTTTAGTTTTTTCCAAAATATATAATGGTGAATATGTGTTGATAGTCAATCTTATATGAGCTGACTATCATGTTTTCCAATAATCCCATGGATGTCTCAATGTGCCCATCTACCAATTGTAGTTTCATTCATGTCTGTCTAGTTGCAAGTCTTCCCCAATTTCATATCTTTCCATAGGTGTGGCCTGATCTTCAACCATTCACCCAATGTTAGTGTTACCATATACATGTGGTAGTGATGTGTGTGAACACACTTAGGACCACCGGGGCATTTTTTCCCTTAGTAGGAGGTTTTTTCCCCCGTGCATTGTATATACACCCATCACTCTAGGGCTATCTATCTTTTCATTTCACATTAAGTAAAACACTCTAGGGCTATCTATCTTTCCATTGCACACTAAGTAAAACACTCTTTATTGTGTGCCTTGAGCTTCCTTCATCTTCTCCAAGCTGTGTGTGTTTTCTTGCAACCCTAATTCCAACAATTGGTATCAGAGCAGGTTGCATCCTCCCAAGATTAGTCTCTAGCAGCTCTAGCACATGCCTGCTCACTTTCTCCGATTTGTGGGAGCTTTGGCGAGCATCAAAAGGTCGACATGCAATACGATGCTGATTATTTTGTCATTTTGTGCAAAAATTTTGTCAGTGCCATTTTTTACATAACACATTCCTTACAATATTTTACAGTTTGTGCTATATAGCACGTGTTCTTTCTGCTTTGTTTCTCCTTTTTTGGCAATTTTCACATCAGTTACATCATTTTCCATGGCTGACAACAACACAGATGTGTTCAAGATGTTTGCTACTAAGGATAGATTGGGGATGGGGACAATTACCCTATGTGGGCTTACATGATGCAACATGTCCTCGTGTCAAAGGGTGTCTGGAATATTGTGTAGGACATTGATGTACGTCCTAGTTCTAAGGATGTAGGCGATGTTGAGGATGTTGTAGGTTTTGGTGGCAGGATTGTTGCTGCCAGAGCTGTTTTGCCTATGCCTAAGCAAGCTTATTGGGATGTAGAAGATGCGCAGGCTCATGCATTGATTGCGTTGTCTATTAAGTACACTATTACTCCTCACATTCCTTCAACAAAATCTGCAAAATAGGCTTGGGATATTCTAGCGGGTCTTTATGCAAGTTGCAATGAGGCAAAAATTGCATTGCTACGTAAAGAGTTGGAGTCGAAGATTATGCATGAGGAAGATGATATGGACACTTTCCTTGCTAGTGTCAAGGATATCAATGAGCAACTTATTTCTTCAAGCGAAGATATGTTTTATTGTTCCCTTGCGCAGACTGTTCTTGATGCTTTGCCAAATTCTTACCAAACTTTTGGTAGTACTTGGAGACTTATGACCCCAAGAAATCCAGAAGTTGTCAAGTTTGATGCATTATGCACATTGTTGTTGCAAGAGTCACTTTCTAGGAAAAAACAAGACTAGACAGCGTGCAGTTGAACAAGCCTTTATTGATGCTCAAAGAAAATGTGGTAACAACAATGTAGCCACTTCTCATGGTTCTTCTATGAGTGGTAAATCACCTATTCCTAATTCTTTTCATGGTAGCAATTCGTCTGGAAATTCTGATGAAAAGGGCAAAAAGAAGATGGATTGCCATTATTGTAAAACTAATGATCACTTGATCAAACAGTGTCCTAGGTTGAAGATCAAAGAGGCTAAGAAGAAAGAGGTTGTTTCCACTACAAATGTTGGTTCCACTACAAATGCAACTATTGTTGAGTCTTCTGTGAAAGGAGACTGTGATGCTAATGTTGATGTAGAATGGGCCTTCAGTGTAGAGTGCATTTATGATCCTTCTGTCCATGATGCATGTTTGTCATTTGTTTCAAATGCTTATGTGTGGTATTTTGACAGTGGTGCAACAAAGCACATTACCTCTCATCGTGACTTGTTTACCTCTCTTGAGTCTTTCCCTCATGGAAATTCAGTCATTTGTGCCAAGAATGCCTCTTATTTGGTTTAGGGAGTTGGAAAGATTGTGCTTACTACTACAAATGGTAGTCCTTTCACACTGGTTGATGCATTTTATATACCTGGGATCAAGAAGAATCTTTTGTCTATATCTGCACTTGCTAGACTTGTTCTTGTAGTCAAATTTGTGGATGACAGATGTACAATATATGATCTCAATTTTGTTGATGAAATTGTTGCATCTGGCGTTTTATGTCATGGGTTGTATAAGCTCACTTTGTACGAAAAGTGTGGGTAAAATTTTACAAAAGTAGTTGTGAATCAAGGATTCTAATGGAAGCTATTTCCTGTAACATAAAGATGAAATCCCATTGACATATTTAGAATCCATAAACAACGCTTTTTTTCCCATGTTTAAGAGACATGGTTGCTATTCATAAACCTTGAGTATGATATGAGACATAGTCTAAACTAACTATTAATCTTGTGAAAAGTACCCGACTAATTGGGTTTACCCATCTGTGACATAGATCCGTTAGCATACTAGTCTCCCACTTTCCACACCACACTCATACGTTCTTCTTGTTTTATAATTATTACCATACTATTTTACATATATATATAGGCTTCCTTTATTAGTTTTGGAGACATGTTCCTTCATATAGCCCTTCAAACATTACCAAAACAATTCAAACAAGGCCTAATGAAGATAGTCATATATTTCAATAAAAAGAAAAAAAATCAATTTCTTATGAATTTGCTGCTACCCACTGACTTTTTTTGTCTAACCAACAGAGCCAAAGGATTTATATATTTACTAAATTGTGTACCTTCCCATCTCGCTAACCGCGAGACATCTCACTAGCCGCAAGGCATCTTGCTAACCACCAGGCATCTCGCTAACCGCAAGGGATAAAAAAAGAGCCAATAACCTCAACTTAATCTTTGCTAACCGCGGGATCATCTCTAACTGCGAGGCATCTCGCTAACCACAAGGAACAAAAGATAATCTTTCAACAATTCTTCTTCTTAAATGATTTTTAAAACATGATCAACTTTTAAAATATGATTTTTTCATATCAAAGAGTAACAACTTATACAATAACAATTTAACAAACAATGACAATTTATCAAACAATTCTTTCACTATTCTATAAAAACATATGCTTGTTTCTTGTGATAGAATCACATTTCTTGGACGGTTTAAGGGAATCCCTATGCTTGGTTTCCCAGCTTCTTCCCCAGTACGACTGCTTACAGTGGCGACAGTGAGGATGATGATAATGGTTTACTCCAACAATTTTAGACTTTTAGTTTTTCACTTTACTTAATTTTATTTTTGTACCCAAGCATTGGGTTAGATCCACAAGGATTGTCTCAGTTTGATCTCTTTAACCTTTTCAAATATGCATACACACACACAATACGGTGCGTGTTCTATATAATTTTTCATAGCTTAGAGTTGATGTTCACGTCATTGTTAAAATAGATCAATCACATTAGCAGACTTTTCAAGTTTCATTTTTTTGTAAAACGATGGATATAGAGCCTATATTACCAAGACCTAAGTTAGGGGTTGATATTCAAAATTCTATTATGTATTTGGATAATGTATTTGTTACTAGTTTCTCTTCTTTCCACATGTAGTAAACATTTAAATTTTTGCACTTCTTGGGCCAAAATAAGGCAATGAATCCTTCCATATTGCTAATAGGTCCTTTATTTTTATCTCACATAAGTAGTCTAAATTATCTACATACGTACAATTCGTAAACCTTGAAGAGAGGAGACCCTAGTTGTAGTTTGAACCAAGTGAGATAACTTGCGCTAATTGCCCAAAATCACCCCATTTTATTGTTTGATTTCAACGGAGATAGGTAGTGAGTGATCTTGGTGTTGTACTTTTGATATTCTTCTTAAGCTCACTCTTAGCTCAGACTATGGTTACGACTAGGCAGATCCCTACCATTCGGAGCGAAATTTATACTATTTATTATAATATACTATTTATTTATTATCGCACTACCACTATACTTTATTTTCGTAATAAGGAGGGAGGAATCTTGGTGTATTTTATTGTGCAAACTAGTCGTAATAAGGCGAAGCTCACGAGATGCTTCCTTCGGGGTTAAGTGAAAAAGGGAGGGAGAAGGCACGTGTAGGGGAAGAGAGAGGCGACAAGAGCCGATGTTAGTGCATGTGCAGGCGGTGCATCAAGACGAGCCCAGAGACAAAGGGAGAGAGATTGTGGAGCTTGCGATGCTCTGTATGGAAGCACAACTTCCTTGCTCCTTTGCTAGGCCACTGCAATGCCGTGCTTGCTCCATGTCGTTGTGGAGCTTGCGATGCTCTGTATGGAAGCACAACTTCCTTGCTCCTTTGCTAGGCCACTGCAATGCCGTGCTTGCTCCATGTCGTTGTATTGCCAGCTTCTCTCTCGCTTTTTGTTTTGGAAACTGCATGAGATGGAGAGCATCTGACATAGTCGGCAGGCTTGTGGAAGCTCAGTGTAATAGACTGCAAGAGAACCCATGTAAGCAGCTCCATCCGTAAGTGAAGATGTAGTCGAGGGCCTACTGGTACTCAGAGCATGCCAGTGGATAGCTTTCGTCTTCGGTGGCTGAATTCCTTGAAGATCTTCTGAACGGAAGGAGTGTGCATAATCAGGTCGCTTTCCATGATCCTAAATGTGCATAGATGGCAGGGTCAGAGATCGTGGGCACACACTCGGTTGTTGTAGTTCATGATCATTTGCATGTTGGAGGGAGAGAGAGAAAAGAGATAGGCAGATGCATGGTGGTGAGCCAACGATTGATAGATATATTGAGACTGTGTGTGTGTGTGTGTGTGTGTGTGTGTGCCCGTTGTGTCAGACGAGGGGAAGAGAGGCATAAGCGGATGGAGAGAGAGAGAGAGAATTCTGCATGGCATCCCTGCTGAGTGATGAGATGAGAGAGAAAGACGGTTGCAGGGTAGTTGCTATATGACCACAGAGAGAGAGAGAGAGTGACTGCCAGTGGTCATACAGCCGCAATGTGCTCACTTCTGAGTACAGCATGGTGGTTGGTGGTGCGCAGCCAATTGCTGGAAGTCATTAACTGACGAGAGGGGGAGAGAGAAAATACATGCAGATTATAAGTAGTGGTTGAGAGAGAAACATGATGTGTGTGTGGGTGGCTGGGGGAGTGAACAGAGCCGCTCGAAATGGCGGCTAGTGCTCCTTGTGTTTCCCCAGAATTGCATGCACGCACGAGCAAGAAGCTAGGAAAAGTATCATGCCTTCAATATGTGTGTGGCTGCGACTGTAGGAAATATTTAGTGCTATTATTATTATTTTATTTTTCAAACTTGCAAACTAACGATAGGCATGTTGCCATCGTCTAATGATGCGTACAGTCTGGGAATTCTACGGATGCTTTTAGTTGGTTGTTGGGTGTCTTAATGAGTTGTGTCAGCCATCGCATGCCATGGCCTGCCACACTATACCTTGATTACTAGTTTATCTAATCGGACCCTCACAGCATGCAGATGTGTAAGCGCACTGCCCGGATGTTTCTCATCCTACTGGTTTGGCACCTTCATCACCACCAACACACGCGCAAAAAAGTATCTTGGAACTTTTGCTTGCCAGTGCAAGTATCTCACCCATCACAGCAATGTCATCTTCTTGGACCGGACCAACATCGGCCCCTTGACACAGTAAAATTGATCCATAAAACATTCACTGGGGTAGTTTCCCACCGAAATGAAGCTCTTCCATGATTCGATGTGAGGGGTAGTTTCCCATGGGGATGAAGCTTTTTTTATGAGTTCGAGGTCTCTTTTTTTTTCCTTTATTGAGCTTTCTCCTATCTACATAACTTATAGTATGTTTAAAGAAATTATAATTAATTAACACAATTACATATGCAATTATTAGAACAAAAGGATCTAAACAATCAAACCATGCTCGTGCATCTCTTATACAAGTATAAATATCAAGAAAGAAGTTCAAGAAGAAAACAAAAAGACTTAGCTTTGGTTGTTGTGATGATTTCAATAGACATCTGAACGTAGCCTAAGCTCTGATACCACTGCTACAAACGGAAGCATGGCTGCCCTGCATAATACCCGAAATAGCACACTGCAAACCATAAAATAGACTAATCGACATACCTGGCAGATCTCGTAGCACAGAATCGAAGCCGTAAGCGAACAAAGAGAGAGCAAGAGCGAGACAGCGCACGTGCAGGCGCACCTCCTAGAGCGGAGTGCTACGCCGGCATGGCGAGAGAGAGAAGAGAGGAGAGGAGAGGAGAGGAGAATAACACAGACATTGGGTGCAATCTCCCCCCGTGCAAGAGTGACCATTTCCCTCTTGCACGTATTTAATTTATAGATTTCTTAAATGGTCAAAATGAGTACAAATTGGCCGGCCGATCATAAATGGCCAAAGCTCGTAAAAGAGCACTTGAATAATAAAATATACACAAAATGTAATATCCTTTTGCAATAGCCTAGCGCGGTCAAGCTTTTTCCACATGTCAACTGCAATAAATAATAAAATATCAATTCCATAACACAGTAAAGGTTCGATGAGGCCAGAATAGCTTCTCCATCAAGCGGTTAAATGTGGTTGGTGCATTGGTCAAGCCAAAAGACATGATAATGTACTCGTAAAGACCAAACGTAGTGCGAAATGCGGTCTTTACAATGTCTTGATCAACTATCCTTATTTGATGGTAGCCACTTTTTAGGTCAATCCTATTGAAGTAGGTCGACCCTTGTAGCTTATCAAATAGGCCTTCTCCCCATGGAACGGGAAACCTATTCTTGATAATGATCCTATCTAGTGCTCTATAGTCGACACACATATGATATGTGTCGTCTTTCTTTTGCACTAATAACATTGGTGAACAAAATGGAGATGAGCTAGGCCAAACCATGCCTTTCTCAACTAACTCATGCACTTGCCGCATAATCTCCTCTTGTTGAACTTGAGAAACTCGATAAGGAGGTTTATTAGGCGGTGAACTTCCTGGAAGAAGTTCAACTGCATGGTCATCATTGGCTCGTTTGGGAGGTAGTTCACAAGGGATGTCGTCAATAAAAACATCTTCGAACCCCTTGATACTAAAGCATTAGGTTCATTTTGAGAATCCTTAACAAAAATCATGTACACGGAAATAGAGCTCTTTATTGACTTATTGAAAGCTTGCTTATGTACAAGGGGTATGGTACTACCCAAGTCCTTAGCATCTATGTACATATATGTTTCCCTGAAGCTAAAGTAGATTTGCCTTTCATGGAATTTAACATTGGCAACCATGCGATCAAACCATGGTGCCCCTAGGATTACATCCTCATGCTTGAGAGGAGAGATGAAGAAATCCTCTTTGTCCACATAGCTTTGGACATGGAGCCTCAATTTTCGAATTAAGGGAGTGACTGAAGCTTCTTGCCTCTTGAAAGCACCATCGACAGGTAGGACATCTCCCATCTCATAGGCTTGGATGCCTAGCTTGGTGGCCAACTATGTGGATATGAAATTGTGAGTAGAACCAGGGTCAAAGAGAATAAAAGAATCATGTTCTCTTACCTTTCCCCAAGCATGGCATAGAGGAGATCCTTTGTGATGATCATCCTCTTCTTGAATTTCGACCAAAGTAGCTCTAGGAGGCTCATTACGTGTATTCTTGTGGGGGCAAGCATGATAGGCATGCCCTTGCTCCCCGCACTTGAAACAACGGTTATCTTTCCGCTAATGCTCTAGCTCTTCAGGAGAGAGTTCATTTTTGCCTTTATAAACTCCCTTCTCCTTAGCTTTGTTGTTGTTGGCGTTGCTTTGGGAGACTTTTGGACATTGTCCTCCCCCCTTAGACTCGTTGCGGTCCTGGTTTTCCGTGGGCTTAAGCTTTCTCTTAGCCCCTTGTTGGAAGTTGATTCTTGAAGCCACCATGGTATGGTGTATGACCACAGATATGGTGCATGGCCTTTGGGAGCTAACATACTCTCCGATATCCTCAGTTAGCCCCGCACAAAATTGTTGTTTTTTCTCTCCAAAATCCATCTTTTTGAAGACAATGGCTTTGAGATGTAAATCCCAAAACTTGTCTACATATTTGTGAATAGATTCGTAGGGAGAGAGCTTCAAGCTTCGCCATTCGGTGAATACTTTGTCTTTGGCATCGGTAGCCAAAAACTGCTTTTAAAGCTTTCCATGTTCGTGGAGCTTCACCGTTTGCTCGTAGGCTAGACCACCATTGCCTGGAGGACTCTTGAAAATGCATGGCTACATGACGTAGCTTAGAGAACTCCGTGAAACCCTCATCTCCAAATGCCACATCGAATTGTTGGATAAAGGCCAAGACTTTGTCCGTAGCAACCAAAAGTGCCATCGTAGGTAAGGAAAGAGATGTTCTTTCCCCCCTCTTTGAACTTTTTGAGCTTGGACGACCTCTTCTAAGCAGCATAGGATTTCCTATGGCCTCTTCTTTTAGATGGTTCAAGAGCTGTACCATCACTTTCTTCAGAAGAGGAAGAGGATGAGGAAGATGGAGAAGAGGGTGACCTCTTTCTCGCCTTTTTCTTCTCTTGTTTTCTCTCTTCCCTCTTTGAATTATGGTGTAGAGAAGTATGCGATGGTCTAATTTTTGAGCCCTTCATATGAATCCTCCTCTTCTTCCCTTATCAGAGAGAGTCCTCTTTTGGAAGTCTCACCAGGAGCTTTCCTAGGTACTCTCTCTTCTTGATGGGGAGTTTGGTGAATACCATGGGTACGCAATTGCTGTAGCACTTCACCTTGGAGGGATGGGTTGCCCAGGGCTTGTTAAAGCCTAGAAACAAGATAGTTTACAAGCATAGGGGCATCATTAGTTTCTCTTTCATTAGCAAAATCAAAGCTATCAACATTCTTTTCAATCTCTTTTCCCTTTTCAGCCATACTAGCAAATTTTAGTTGTAAATTTTTACTTGTACTTTAGCACTTCAAGCCCTAGTTGCTACTCCTCTTTACCTTCAAAGATAAGCACTCAAGCATCTATACCCATGGCTCAAACATTATTAATTGCAAGGAATAGAAGAGAGGGTTCAACAGAACCAAGACAACACCGGTTCCTGTCAAGCTTCTAATAGCTCAATAATGGTTAAGCCATAGGCAAGCCCTGTAGGACTCCATTATTAAGACCATAGCTCTCGATGGTATCCCCATTAACTGCATAAAGCAAGCGTGCTTCACGGATGAAAAACCCCTACTCTACTTACTCTTTTGCAATTAATAACACCAACCATTTGTAGCAAGCTTGAGGACCTCTCTTCTTGAGCAAGAAAAGAGAAACCAATAGCTTTGCTACCATTGTAACATTTGATGCACTAGTAACTTGTGTGTAGCGGAAATTGATAACATAGTGAGCATTTCATTAAGAACAAGTTCTCAATGAGCTTAGAGAGAGTACTTAATTTGAGAAAGCAACATAGCAATTTACACCTAGCTAATTTGGCATTGACAATACTTGAAAAGAGAGAGAGAGATAGAACAATTGACAACAGCTGAGGACCGGATTTACTTGAAGCCGGTCCCCCCTTCATAAAGGCTTTGTATTATAACTGCTCCCATCAAAGGAGACTTTTGTACAATACAATTCTTTGTTCCTTGACAAAACTCGTTGGTGCCATGAAGATGGAAGCTTCATACACCAAATTATGCTTGAAAAACACACCTAGTGTCCCTAGCCTCAATCCCAAGACCTCACACACCTTCAAAAATGGTGAGAGCTAGCAGGGAATGAGGAAATATTGAGAGGAAGAAGGTGTATCTTACGAGAAAAAAGTATTCTCCTCACATAATCACTCTAATAGCATAGCTTAGCTTAGTAATTAGCATGGAAGAGGAGATGAGCATGCCATTGAAGCTTGGCTCTTGGTTGGATTTGCATTCCACAGCCAAGAGTTGTTGTTGTAGGCCTCTACTTCTCAATGCTTGGAGAAGGAGATGGAGTTCTTCTTGCACACATGAGTTGTGTGTGTGTGTGTGTGTGTGTGTGTGTGTGTGTGTGTTGGAATTAGGGTTGCAGAGAACCACACACAGCTTGGAGAAGACGAAGGAAGCTCAAGGCACACAATAGAGAGTGTGTTACTTAGTGTGCAATGGAAAGATAGATAGCCCTAGAGTGATGGGCATATATACAATGCACGGGGGAAAAAACCTCCTAAAGAGGGAAAAAATGCCCCGGCGGTCCTAGTGTGTTCACACACATCACTACCACATGTATATGGTAACAAATCCCCCCTGGAGTGATGCGGTGAACAAGAGCTGGCACATGAGTAAAGGGAAGTGCCATGCCTTGAGGATAGGATCAGTCCACAAAGGGAAGTAAGCCCAAAGCTTTGCGGAAAGCTTCAAGATTCTCACAGAGACAATGCCTTTGTGAAAAGATCTGCAAGGTTGTCCTGTGTTGGCACATAAGCCAAGCTGATCTCTCCTGCTGAGAGCCTCTCCCTGACATAGTGGTAATGCACCTCAATGTGCTTTGTGCGAGCATGAAAAACTGGGTTCCTCGCAACTGCCAATGCGCTCTGACTGTCAGTGTAGATAGTGTTGGCAGTGTCCTGTCCAACACCCAAATCAGCCATAAGGCATCTGAGCCATACACACTCAACCGTAGCTGTGAAGACTGCCCTGTACTCATCCTCACAACTTGAAGTGGCCACAGTAGGTTGCTTCTTGCTCAACCATGATATACATGAAGTGCCAAGAATGAAACAAAAACCACTTGTGGACACTCTCGTGTCAAAACAACCAGCCCAATCTGAGTCCGAAAAAGCATGTAAGTCTGGCGGCAATGAACCCCCCTTCGGATAAAACAAGCCAAGATGTAAAGTGCCACTAAGGTAGCAGAAAATCCTCTTGACAGCCTGCCAATGCTTAGACCCTGGGCTATGCATAAATCTGCTCACCTGTGAGACTGCAAACTGAATATCCGGCCTTGTGTTGCATACATAAATGAGGCAGCCAACACCAGTTTGGTAAAGAGTGACATCAGTAGGATCACCAGCATCATGTAGACTCAACTTCAAACCTGTTTCCATGGGAGTGGCAATAGGTTTGCAATCCTCAAGTCCAAACTTACATAGCAATGTCTCTATGTAACATTTCTGACACAAGGCAATACCACCATCACATTGCTTAAACTGTAAACCCAAATAATGATGCAACAGCCCCAAATCTTTCATCTTGAAAGTAGCATTCAAATCAGTCTTAAATTCAGCAATATGTCTCTCATTTGGTCCAGTGATCAGCAAATCATCAACATAAAGAACCACGATGAGAAATACATCACCCTCACGCTTTACATACAATGTGCTTTCTGTTGGACTGTTACGAAAGCCTTGTTTGACCAAATGAGTGTCAGCTTTCTCATACCAAGCACGAGGAGATTGCTTCAACCCATACAAAGCCTTGTTACATTTGCACACTTTGTCCTCTTGTCCTTTTATGACAAAACCGCGAGGCTGCGTTACATAAACTTCCTCAAATATGTCACCATTCAAGAAAGTAGTAACAATGTTTGATTGATGTACATCTCAACCAAAATGAGCTGCCAATGCACATAGAAAACGTACAGTAGTCATACGACAAGTGGGAGCAAAAGTCTCTTCATAATCTATGCCTTTTTGCTGTGCATAACCCTTTGCAACAAGTCGAGCCTTATGGCGATCGATCTCACCATCCGGTTTGCGTTTCAACTTGTAAACCCACTTTGTACCAATGACCTTTTTCCCAGGAGGCAAATCACATAAAGTCCATGTGTCATTTTCTATAAGTGCACCATATTCTGATTGCATGGTAGCCATCCAATTTTCTGAATTCTGTGCTTCATCAAAAGTCAGAGGCTCCTCAACATCATGTAAACTAGACACAGCCAAAGCATAACAATCTGATGCATAAGATGCATGGCGAGAGCCTGAACGAGTACGACTAGAGAAAGGTGCATCCAATTTACTGTCACGCAAAGTGTGCACCAACCATTTTGGCATACCTCTAGCCTGCTCATTTTCAGCCCTTTCCTCATCAAGTACATCATGTACATCTGCATCAGTAATAGGCTGATCTAAAACATTTTCAGAAACCCCCATAGGCTGTACATTTGCCTCATTGGAACTTACATTCGTATTTCCACCACTGAAAAGAGGCAACAAAGTGTCATAAATGTCCTGTGAGCTTACATTACTGTCTCTAGTACATGACAGCAAGGGCTGAACAGAATCTTCCACAAACACTACATCGCGAGAAACCAGAATACGTTTTGTTTACGGATGATACAACCTGTAACCTTTGCTTTCAGCACTATAACCAACAAAAATACATTTGACAGCCTTATCATCCAATTTTCTGCGCTGCACTTGTGGCACCAAAGCATATGCCAAGCAGCCAAAAACACGCATGTGCTCAATAGAAGGTTTTCTATCATGCCATGCTTCATATGGAGTAATAGACTGCAAAGATTTCGTAGGACACCTGTTAAGTACATAAGTGGCACACATGATGGCCTCAAGCCAAAAAGAATGCGGTAAAGCTTGACTTTTGACCATACATCGTGCCATTTCCATCAGTGACCTATTTTTCCTCTCAGCAACACCATTTTGCTGAGGTGTATAAGGCACTGTACATTGGTGTTTTATCCCACGACTAGCCAGAAATGCATTAAATTCATGAGACATATACTCCCCCCCTCGATCGGAACGGAGGGTGCCCATAGTACATTTTGAGACATTTTCAGCCATAGCCAGAAATTGTTTGAAGCACATAAAAACTTCGGACTTCGCTTTAAGCGGAAATACCCATGCATGCCTGGAGTAATCATCAATGAAAGTCACGAAGTACAGGTAATTGCCCAAGGACGGAGTTTGCATGGGCCCACAAACATCACTATGCACAAGCTGCAACCTGCATGTGGCCCGAACTGAACCATCCTTTGGAAATTTAGAACGCTGCATCTTACCCAAAATACAACCTTCACAAACATGTTTGACAGGTGCTTCAAGAGGCGGCAAAGAAGCAACCATATCAGATTTCTGCAAACGCAGCAAACTAGCAAAATTCAGATGACCAAAACGTGCATGCCAAAGTTTTGCATCTGAAATAGCCCTTGAATCTGCAGCAGCATTTGCAAAATTTTGTCCACACTTGTCATACAAAGTGAGCTTATACAGCCCACAGCACAAAAGCCCAGATGCAACAATTTCATCACCAAAACTGAGATCATGAACTGTACATCTGTCATCCACAAATTTGACTACAAGTCCAAGTCTAGCAAGTGCGGATACAGACAAGAGATTCTTCTTGATCCCAGGTACATAAAGTGCATCAACAAGTGTGAAGGAACTGCCATTAGCAGCAGTGAGCACAATCTTTCCAACTCCCTGAACTGGATAAGAGGCGTTGTTCGCACAAGTGACTGAATTCCCATGAGGGACAGACTCGAGAGAGGTAAACAATTCACGATGTGAGGTAATGTGATTTGTAGCACCATTGTTGAAATACCACACACGTGAATCTGTAGCAACTGACAAGCATGCATCATGGACAGCAGGATTGTAAGTGCACTCTGCGCTAAAAGCCCATTCTGCATCAACATCAGCATTACAGTCTCCTTTCATAGAAGACTCAACAATGGCTTCATTTGTAGTGGAACCAGCATTTGCAGTGGAACCACCCTCTTTCTTCTTAGCCTCTTTGGCCTTCAACTTAGGACACGATTTGATCAAGTGATCATTGGCTTTACAATAATAGCAACGCATCTTCTTTTTGCCCTTATCACCAGAATTGCCAGACGAAGTACTGCCAGCAGAAGCATTAGAAACAGAATTTTTGCCACTCGTAGCAGAACCATAAGAAGTGGCTGCATTACTGTTACCACCCTTTCTTTGAGAAGCAATAAAAGCCTGTTCAACTGCACGTTGTCTAGTCCTGTTTTTTCTGGACAGTGACTCTTGCAACAGCAATGTGCATAATGCATCAAACTTGAAAACTTCTGGATTTCCTTGGGTCATCAGTCTCCAAGTACTAGCAAAATTCTGGTAGGAATCTGGTAAGGCATCAAGAACAATCTGCACAAGGGAACTGTCTGAAATGACTTCACCTGCAGAAATAAGCTGCTCATTGATATCCTTGACACTAGCAAGGAAAGTGTCCATATCATCTTCCTCATGCATAATCTTCGACTCCAGCTCTTTACGCAACAAAGCAATTTTAGCCTCATTGCGGCTTGCATAAAGACCTGCTAAAATATCCCAAGCCTGTTTTGCAGATTTTGCTGAACGGATGTGAGGAACAATGGTGCGCTTCATAGACAACGCAATCAATGCATGAGCCTGCGCATCCTTAACATCCCAACGAGCTTGTTCTGCCGTAGGCAAAACAACTCTAACAGCTGCAATCCTTGCAGCAAGACCTGCAACATCCTCAACATCGCCTACATCCTCAGAACCAGGACGTACATCAATGCCCTGCACAATGTTCCAGACACCCTTTGACACAAGCACATGTTGCATCATATAAGCCCGCATAGGGTAGTTGTCCCCATCCAACCTGTCCTCAGCAGCAAACATCTTGAACACATCTGTGTTGTTGTTGTCAGCCATGGTAAATGCTGCACCTGATGTGAAAACTGCCCGAAAATAGGAGAAACAGAGCGGGAACAACCTGTGCTATATAGCACAAACCGTAGAAGACTATAAGGCACTTGTTATGCAGAAAACGGCAGTGACAAAAAACCTGCACAAAATGACGAAATAGCCTGTGCAGTACTGCCTGCAGTGGAAACGGAGGCCGAAATGAGCTCAAATCAAAATTCTGAGCAGACCAAGATCTTCGAACTTACCCAAAATATTTGTCAACCTGCGAACGCTCGCCAAAGCTCACTGAAATCGAAGAAAGTGAGCAGGCGTGTGCTGGAGCAGCTGGCGACTAAGCCCGGGAGGACGTAACCTGCTCTGATACCAATTGTTGGAATTAGGGTTGCAAAGAAACGCACACAGCTTGGAGAAGACGAAGGAAGCTCAAGGCACACAATAGAGAATGTGTTACTTAGTGTGCAATGGAAAGATAGATAGCCCTAGAGTGATGGCCGTATATACAATGCACGGGGGAAAAAACCTCCTAAAGAGGGAAAAAATGCCCCGGCGGTCCTAGTGTGTTCACACATCTCACTACCACATGTATATGGTAACAGTGTGTGTATAGCATTATGTTAGAGTAAAATGCAGCCCTCTCTCTCTTCTTGGTGGACCCCTCTTGCTAATTGCTCATGCTGGCCTCCCATTGGCTCATGTAAAGCTTAGCCAATCACAAATTAGAAGTATAATTGATAGCCTTTTGACAAGTGTCTCCCTTTCCCCTTTTGTGAGAGCTTTAGGTAAGTAAATAATTCAATTAAACTCTCATTGGACCTCTTAGTTTTCTGGCAAATAGGAATCAAGCAAGCCATTGGGCTATTGGATGCTCATTGGACCCCTTGGTAGACTGTCCAATAGTCTTCTAGGGAGCTTAATTTCTATTGGTTCTTTTATCAAACATTTTTTAAATTCATTAGACTAACTTTACTCTAGCCTAATTCTCATTGGTCCACCTCTATGGCCATCCAATAGGATTTGGGGGGAGCTCGGGGGCAACTGGCTTAGGAGCGTGGCATGTGTCCAGTATTCCCTTTGTGTAAAGGGGGAGCTTTGGAGTGTGTGTGTGTGTGTGTGTGTGTGTGTGTGTGTGTTTCTCTCTCATCCCCTACTAAAAGGGCTCGCCCCCTCCTTCCTAGGGATGTGGGAAGACTTCTTAGTCTACTCATGACCATCCAATTTTCCCTACTTTGACCTTTGGACAATTGAGATAATTTTTGGAACTTTAGCCTATGGAAGTCTTAACGGACCTGAACCTTAGGTCTTTTAAGCCCCATTGAAGCACATTGCTCTTTTGCAGACTGCCCCCCTTTGGATCCCTATTTTCTCTCCTTTGGATCCCTGCAGAGATCGGTCTGGCAACCTTACCAATATTCTATCTTTTACTCCCCCGATACTTCCCCATATTAAATGATCAGTTTAACATGAGAAAATCATTTGGGAGAATTAGATATTAGTTTTTATGACACCTTGTGGAGAGAGAGAGAGAGAGAGAGAGAGAGAGAGAGAGAGAGAGAGAGAGACTTTGGAAATTAAGGAAGAATGGATTTTACTTTTAATGAGGAACTTATATACACTCGACCTTGCCTGCTATTTGCATAAAAATCTATGGTCTACATCAAAGGTATTCCTAATGGCTTCAAAAAAATTAAAAGGTATTAAAGAATTAAAAGATGCTCCTAGTTCAAAGATTCCACTCAAAAACAAGAAAAACGATGTGTTAATCTATAGCACGTAATGACAAGCAATGACGAAGCACATATATTTGCAACAATATTACCTAAGAAAGATGAATACAACATTGAGAGAGAGAGAGAGAGAGAGAGAGAGAGAGAGAGAGAGAGAGAGAGAGACGCTAAAGAGAAATTATAAGAAAGCGCTAAAAGAAAAATGAAAGAGTAGAGAAACACCTATTTATATGGACACAAAAGGTCTTTTGACTTTCCACCTTCATTTGTCTTTACATTTCCTACACTCACCTTTCACTTATGCACTTAATATGTTTTGAAAGAATTTTTATTTTTCTGAGATTGGGGAGACTTAATTATACTGGCATTCTAATAAAGAAACTCGGTTTCTTTATCAGATGCTAGCGGATATTCTCTCTCCACCCCCTCCCTTGAAAGGAAAATCTTGCGACCTGTCGCGAGAGAGAGAGAGAGAGAGAGAGAGAGAGAGAGAGAGAGAGAGAGACCCTACGAATTACCCCCCCCACCCCCCACCCCACCCCCACGCGACTCCTGCTGCCATCTCCTCTGCGCTCATGCTCACGCGACACAGACATAGGGAGAACACATGCCTCTGTTGTCCTCCCTCGAGCACAGCTGCCCCATGTGCCTGCTCCCCCCACGCACCTCTGTCGTCCTCCCTCGAGCACATCCCCCCACGCAACACTGTCGCCCTACTCTTCTTCCCTCCCTCCTTCTGCCTCTACTCGCTCTGCCGACAACCGGACTACAAAAGCAATAGATGCATTGTGCACGCCTTCAACACTGTACGACACACTACAAATGTGCAGGAACTGTAGAGGGACAGAGAGAGAGGCTGGAACCAGGCTCCTCATAGAAACCTCCCTATTCGGTGTGTGTGTGTGTGTGTGTCACAGAGAGAGAGAGAGAGAGAGAGAGAGAGAGAGAGTCTTCCCCTCAGGCTCTTTGATATCCACCACTCCACCGCCACAAAACAACGAGAGAGAGAGAGAGAGACATCCAGATGCTTCTGTCGGTGGGGAGGACCTGGAAAGACACAGAGAGAGCCCAGGGACTTCGCCAGCTGCCCCTCGCCATTTGAACCGCCTCACCCTTTGAAATGCCTTCCTTGCGTCCCCCATGGCTTGCACCGCCAGTTGGCAGTCTTGCACGTCGAAAAACCTCGCATCATTTCAAGATTCTAACTTGTTCTTCGACTTTTTTAAAAACGTCCAGACATACTTGCATGTTTCTATTTCACACTAACCAGGGTTTTGCTACCACGACCAAGGGCAATTGCCCACTTGCCCATTTTCTTTTCATGACCAATTGCCATTTTCTTTCAGATTGTCGTGCCCTTAGGGTAAGGGAGCCAGTTGTTGGATGGGTTTCAGTTTAAGGCCAAAAAAGAGATTTAAGCGGGGCCCAAGCACAACACTTTTTAGAACCAAATTAAAGGTTGGAAAGAAAGCGTGGCCATCAGCAAAGAACTGGACGTGGCCTTTACTCCTATCCAACGCACTCTCTCTCCAAATATGGCGCCTCATCTCCCATGTAATAGCGCCCCCCTGCACATTAACGAGGTAAAAGCAAATCAGCAATCATGAATACCATACTCTAAACTAGACTACCTCCGTCTTAAGACTTGATCCTCTTATCTCATTATTTCAAGCATGTACACACATTGAATGCAGATTCAAACCAAATTCCAAATTCCACCAATGGCAAACAGCCTGTCGGATTCATCCAGATTAAAGGCACTTGAACGGCTCAGATTTTATTAAGATAAACATAGATTTGATAAATACATTAGAATGCGTAGAGCATGGATTAACAGCAACGTTAATCAGCAGCACTTAATCACACCATTTTTCAACACTACAGATCAACCCCAGCTCACTCTCAAATACACTACCAAACCCATCCTTCATCAACACTGCAAAACATCCTATTAGGCACTACCCTCTTTTCTGCAGATTTTATCAGGCACTACTCTCTTTTCTTTGAGAGATTATAATCACCTTCAGATTTAAAGTCCAATACAAAATGTGCCTTGATGGCCTGGACAGCTCCATGTGAGTGCAAGAAATGCTTGCTTGAGAGGCACCCAGGACTTGCAAACCTACTATGCACATCCATGCTGCTCCATCGCAATGGCGGACGAGTTTGTTGCTGTGGTCGTGTCCACGTGAAACCCCCATTCATGTGCTTAGTGCCTAGAAAGCAAGCTGAGTTTGTAACCCCAAAGACCCAACCTCCACCACTGCTACAAAAAAGACCAACAAGCCCTGAAGAACTTCCTCCTCCGGTGCCCAAGAAAAAGTTTTCAATTAAGGAGTACGAGAAGCTTCTATAGAGATTTGAGGACTAAGAGGTAAATTGCAGACAGATTCTTTTTGTTTTCTTTCCAAACAGCATCTTTAGCAATTTTTTGTAATAATTAAGACAGGTCTTCTTGTCTATGTAGACTATGGTGAAAAGAGGGATGAGAACCAGAAAGACTACAACAGGCAAAACCACAAAAAAAAAACCAATGTCCAAGCATCTCTCCCTCCTCCAAAGTCGGCTTGAAAAACAGGAAATAAAGAAGCTACAGCAAGGTTTCTAAATCAAGCGCTCCACTTGCAATTCAAACCAGAGTCAGATTTTGCAAATAAGTGACTTCAAAGCCAGACACACAAACCTAGGAGCCTCCCATAGTCAATGAAGACAAAGCAAGTAAAAAGGCAAAGAAACCAGTGTAGCGCAGTACATTATCATGGACAGAAGAGGACATGGCCAAGGCTTTGACAGCTCGTGAAGAGGGCCTTTCTTTGCAGAAATGTTCTGTTCAATTTGGCATAAGCAAATCCGCTATAGCAAGCTGGGAAGAGGGAAGAACGTGCAAGAAACGACGAGGACCTGAGACCATGCTCAATTTAGAAGAAGAAAAAGCTTTGCTATAGTGGATATTTTTCAAGTGCGATTCATGACACGGTGTATCTATAATCGATGTGAAGTTAAAGGTTGCAGAAATGTGTCAAACGAGGCACACACTTTTCAGTAATGGAATTCCAAGAAAAAGCTGGTGGCAAGGTTTTCGAAAGCGACATCCTGAGTTAGTTTTCCGAATTTCAGAAGGGTTAGAACAAACAAGAGCCACAAAGTTTCGACCTGAGATTGTGAAGACACTACATGATAACCTTAAAAAGCTTTATGATGCGAATAAATATCCACCATCACACATTTGGAATGCGGATGAGACAGGGTTTCAAGGTTCAAGAGACAAAGGAATCAAATTACTTGCAAGAAAGGGAACAAAGTCAGTTTATGGTATTACATGCAATTCAAGAGAATGGATGACTGTTTTGTGCTGTGTAAATGCTGCTGGACAATCAATCCCATCATACTACATTTTCAAAGGCAGCAAAATAGGAAGCAATTACATTCAACATTGTGAACCAGGTGCAACAATGGCAATGCAACGGAAGGCATGGATGACGGGAGAGCTATTTCAAGCATGGTTGGATCACTTAATAAAGTCAATCAATGAACATATGGGATTTGAGCATAGACATTTGCTGATTTTGGATGGACACGGAAGCCATGTGTCCTTGGAGGTGGTTGCCAAGGCTTATGACTTAGGTATTGACATTGTTACTTTACCTGCACATACGTCTCATAAGTTACAACCTTTAGATGTGTCAGTCTTCAAGTCTCTAAAGGCCAACTTTCATAAGGAGCGAGCTATATGGCAACAAAAGACAACAAGCTCTCAGGCCAGTAAAGGTGAACTTGCCACAATTGCATCCAAAGCTTTGACATTATCATTTACAGCAGAGAACATCAAGGCGGGATTTAGGGCCACAGGAATATGGCCACATGATGCTAATGCAGTGACATTTGAAGGTATGCCATGCAATCACATTGAAATAATCGAGGAGAACATCAATGAGGTGGGTGATGAGTCTCAACTGCCTAACACTCCAACTTCAAACATTCCAGAGAATTTAACATCAACTTCAATCGTAGCAAATACTTTACCTTCTATTGAAGGTGAATTGCCAACTATGGAAGGTGAGGCAGTTGATGCTTTGAAGGCCATGGCAGCTAATAATGAGGTTCAGATTCCTACTGTGGATGATGTTGAAAGCGAAGACATCATATTAAATCTTTCACGAGAAGAACTTTTCAGCTTTGATGATCCCATAAATGATGATAGTTTTTCACTACAATTCCCATCAGAAGGCCAAGGACAAGAAAGCACACAAAGAAAAGAAGGCTGCAACAACATGCAAGGGACAATTGAACATACAAATGGAGCAAACAATCTAGCATTATTGAATTTTCAGCAAGAAAACATGAATCCATCCTCATGCACACAACCATCATATGAGCAGAACAGAATAATTAATCTCTTGAGAGTGCCTATGACAGAAGTATGTGTAAGGCGAGCACCAAGAGAAGCCTTTGTGGATTACACAAACAGTTTGATCATCACATCATCTCAGTATGTTGAAAGCATGAAAGCAAAGAATGCAAAAAAAGAGGAGATCAGCAAAGCAAGAGAAGAGCGAAAAGTAGAAAAGGATAAGAAGCGGCTACAATCTCTTGCTGGGAAAGAGGAGCGCTGTCAACGGACAGCATATGCAGCCAAGGCTAAGCTAACTAGAAAGGACTGGGAGATACAACAACAACTCTTTGAGAAGCGGTTGCGGTCGATACTTTGGGAGAATGGTTCACTTAAAGGTGTCCTCATCAAGTCTCTCCACCAAGATCAACCATATCAAGCATTGGCAAGGAAGTTGTGCTTGGAGAAACTATGAAGATCTCGACATAAATTGCAATAAGCCTCTCAGTGTGACAATTTGTGAATCAACAAAAACATCAGATCTTGCTTATCCCACCCTACTTTTTGTTAGGAATGCCTTCTTTTTACAACTTTTCCCTTTATATCCACAACAATGCCATGTTTTGTAATATCTTGAAACCACAAGTGTACCTACCCTAACTGCTCTTACCTTCATAGAGTTAATTTTTCCTCTCTTTTAATTTGTTAGCGGTGAGTAAACAAATGTAGTCAAACAATGCAGACATCAAACACCTTTTTGCAAGTATGTGACATACAAAACAAACATATATGAATCGAGACCAAACAAGCGCCAAATTCATGTGACTTACAAACTTTAATTGACGTATTGAAACATAGCTAAGTGAGCAGTAGTCATGATTGCTGAGTGAGAACCATTGCAGTGAAGCTATCTCACCTGAAAAAGACCAAAGTAGCGACACCATCAACACTTTAGATCTCCGTTTTCACCATTTTGAAAATCAGTATGTCTAGAGGAACTTGTTGGTATCCACGTATCCACGGATGTGTTGACAAATAGAAAACAACAAACACACTTACTTAGACACCTAAGCCCTTCAAGAAAGCATTCATAAATTTACAACCAGTGGCCTGAAGTCCTGCATACTTGGATACACAATGACTTACTCAGGGCTTGAGGAGCTGTCATTCTTTTGTGGTGATCTGTCGTGAGAAGCCTCTTCACAAAGTCCCTTGCTTCAGGTGACAAGATGGGCCATGGTGCTTCATCGAAACTTGGCTCATACTTCAAAACAAATCTAAAGATACCAGATTCTGTACGTGCCCAAAATGGGCGGATGCCACATAGTAATATGTACGTAATTACTCCAATGCTCTCCGCTTCGATACTATAGGATCTATGCAGAACTTCTGGAGCAACGTAATAAGCACTTCAACTATGTCGTTTAGCCTCTCATCTGCAACAACAAGAACCATCCTCAGAGTACTTTCCACCTCTGCCATGTAAAGCCACCAACATCAGACATTGTGCGCAGAGTATGAAGAACGGTGTGTGTGTGTGTGTGTGTGTGTGTGTGTGTGTGTGTGTGTGTGTGTGTGAGAGAGAGAGAGAGAGAGAGAGAGAGAGAGAGAGAGAGAGAGAGAGAGAGAGAGAGAGAATCTTACCCGAGATGGAGTCGACAAATCTGCCTCTAACGAAGAGCTGAGTGTGTTTAACCTCGATGGGAATAACGCCTGCCATGCAAGTATGCGGGTAGAGGGATCTCGCAGGTGAAGCTCAACTTACTTGCGTGCAACGTCCTCTACATTTTGTAGCACAGAAAACAGTCCTCACGTCTTCTGCAACATATTACAGAAGCAAGGAATACAAAAACAAAAACATATTACAAAAGCAAGGAATGCAACATATTACAAATGCTACATCCAGGAAAAGCTCGCCGCCTGAGAGCCTGTGCAAGTCCGTTGGAGATGGCCATGATGCCTTTGAAGCTGTTTGGAGATGATGACGAATGTGAAATAGGGGGCGCCTTTCCTGCCCGCTCCAAACTGCAGGAAATTCCCCACAAAAAACGATGCGTGTGTAGCTCACATCTAGACTGACGGAGAGCTCATACAGAGCATCACCAGTTCTTCAATTGGTGATAAGCCATGTTGTACGTGACGAAGTCGCGTTTTGGAAAAGACTTTTTGACCCATTCTCACTGAAGAGCAACGCTTGGTGATTGGACAACTTTAGGATCAGAAAGGGCTTATCCTTGGCACGTGGCAGGGGTGGATATTGTAGCTTTATTGGTACCAAAAATTGTAACACTATAAATAAAAAAACTGGAAAAAAGAGGGGAAAATGGAGCCCATAACCTAGTTTTTTTAATTGCCACATACAGAAGGGCCTATAGCGACCCTGTTTGAGCAGTGCTTTGAATATCTCCTCTACCATAATTCCAGTCGCGTTCAGATTGTGTGGGGAAGGCACCGCGATGGCGGGCGGGAAGGCAAAGAAAACTGCGGCACAAAGGCACGCTGGAGGAGTGGGGGGAGTCCAATTTCAGAAGGCGAAGGGGCAGCATATTCTTAAGAACCCGCTTGTGGTGCAGAGCATCGTGCAGAAGGCCGGCCTCAAGAGCACCGATGTGGTCCTCGAAATTGGTCCCGGTACTGGTAACCTCACCCTCAAGCTTCTCGAAGTTGCTAAGAGAGTTATTGCTGTTGAGCTAGACCCTCGCATGGTTCTGGAGCTTCAGCGCCGTGTTCAGGGCACGCCCTTTGCCACCAAGCTGCAGGTTTGTAGCTTATCTATCTCTCCATGCTTGGTGGTTCGGCTTGTGTGTTCTTGATTTTTTATGAGCACGTAAAGTACTTGTGTCCAAGGGCAGAAAATGATAAAAGGTTAAGAACCACAATTTTTTGTTTCTTGTTTGAGATTGCACATAACCCAAGACCACTTGGGCATGCCCATCATAGAAACACGGTACGGGGAACGGGGTCGGGGCCTGGTTGAGACGACAAAAGTTAGGGAATGGGGTTGAGGTCCAAAACGGCATTTTTTTTTCCATTTTTTCTCAATTTTTTTGAGCTGTGCGTATGTACTATAGTGCTCAGACCACTTTGAGCAATGAATTGCACCAAAAAAGACAAGAAACATGACTCATAATAGAAAAACACACCAAGAAAATATCGATGGCATGATGGCAAATATATTACATGCCCCAAGGGCTCACAATGGCAAGTGATTAAGAGGCAAAATAAGACTAAAGCCTAACTAGAGAGGGGTTGAGACATGAGCTCACAATGGCGTACCACAAAAGTGCTTGCTTCATGAGAAGGCGGAATATGAAACTCCACATTGTGAAAGTCAAAGTCATCAAGGTTGAGTACAAGAGCCCATACTGCTTGTGAGAGGCCTTGTCCTCTGAATGCTAATTGGTCGAAGGAAGTTATCTTCTTTGTCTGTTCCTTGCAAAGCATCTGCAAGTTAGCGCCCACAAACACTAAGTTATCGGCCCTTTGGATCCCAAGACGATTTCTCTTCCTAGAGGCAATGTGGTTGTACACACTCCAAAGTTACTCCAAGCAATTGGAGTTGACGGTTTGGCAAAGAACTCGAATGACAAACCGCTGCAACTCAAGGCTCTCGGGTCCAATGATCTCAATCGTCGTCGCCCATTTGGTCGCAAGTACGTCTCCATTGTGAGATGCATCATGAGAGCCGATGAAGTACATCTTCCCTCAAGAATAGGCCACCACTGTCACAAGCTATTGACTTGTCAAGCCATTGAAGACCTTAGCCGACTCGCAGATCTGGATCGAGAGGCCTAAACCCTAAGGAGCAACAATAGAAGAAGTAGAAGCAGCAGAAGAAGTTTACCGACTTATTAAGTCTTGCCAAGTGGCCTAGTACAACTTATGGGACGTCGTTCGATGGGGCCTAGGTGACCCAAAGAACAATAAAATAAAGAAGTATCGTCAACATCACGTGAAAGATGATGACGTGGTAGTTGTATGGACGCCCATGCACTAGCAGTGCCATGTGGTAACCTGTATGGACTTTGTAATAAACTTGGGCATCCTGAGTCTAGGTTCTGTTGCGACACAATAGAGATTCACTTAAAACACTTCACAATTAATGAGTGGACACGGCCCGATGTAGTTGTGTGCCAAGAGAGATTGGCCCTAAAGATTGACGTGCTTTTCGATATTTGAGCAAAGTACAACTCCTGCGGGTCTTAAGCTCTCAGACTGCGTTTAGATGTTTTGAGAAGTGAGGCCCTTGGGCTCCTCATAAACTTACAAGGGATGCCAAAGGCGGAGCCCTAAAAGCAGGTAAACTCAAAAGCATTAATCCCAAAATCAATTGGTCAAAAATCTGCCAGCAAAGAGCATTAGTGCAATTTGCGAAATTTTGTACAATTCTGCCACGTCAACACTCAGTGCGAAAAGCGGGACTCCGTACAGGCTGCCTCGTCAGCAATTAGCGCGTTTCACGGGCGTCAGTACAACTGCCACGTTAGCGCGCCGTACAACTTGTCAGCGCTATTTGCGAACGTCTGTACTGTTTGCCACGCCATCAAACTGTTGTGTGTGTGTCCGAATGGCACTGCCACAACTTCAATTTGTGACATACCCCCTCCTTGATTGAATTGTAATTGCCCTCGATTACGCTTGCAAAACAGACAGGCCATAAACCATTTCAGTAGACATCGACTCTAAGAACTAGTACACTCGACACGACACATCTAGCACTTGTACAGAGACGACAATCATATCACTGTACTTGACATCACATGACTAATCAATCACAGCGAAATTCATTTCAAATCTCAGATCATGACTGCCAGCAACGTATTTAGTAACTACATCTAGAACATACTGGCATTCTAATAAAGAAACTCGGTTTCTTTATCAGATGCTGGCGGATATTCTCTCTCCAGCCCCTTCCTTGAAAGGAAAATCTTGCGACCTGTCGCGAGAGAGAGAGAGAGAGAGAGAGAGAGAGAGAGAGAGAGAGAGAGAGAGAGAGAGATTCCATTATCGTCCTCGAAGGTCAGATATGACCTATGGGACCAAGAAAACGTGTACAATAGAGGCTCCTCTATCTAAGAGGGTACAATGTCCGCAGTGATACATATAGATATGTGGGGAGAGCGGCTAAGGGGGTGTGATACAACAAAATTGCAACAAATGTTGCCTATGGGGGCAGGAGGTGGCTAAGGGGGAGGAGAGGGATTGCGGGTGGGTTTCTGTGTCCGAAACTTTTCGATGATGGCTCTGCCACCACGATAGACAGCGTACTTACCTGCGGCTCGTGCATCTCGTACCTTCTGCAGCTCTTGCTTCTTTATCTTGAGTTGGGGTGGGGTAAGAGCCTCGCTAATCCATATGGTTGTTCCCTTGAGAAGGTGTGTTTGCTTTAAGAGTGCCATGCGGTCCTCTTTGGTCTTGAAAACAAGGCTTTCTTGGTTGGTGCGGGGATCGCGATCGACGAATTCGATGGTGGGAATGTCAAACTTGACTGGCTCAATAGCCTTGTTGAGCTTGGTTAGGGTAGTAGGGAAGTCATCACTCTCCTCCCACCAAGAGGAGGGCAATCCATTGATGCGTACAGTCGACGCAAGGCCTTCCCGATGACGGCGTTCTTGTAGGCATTCCTCCACTTTGAAGGGGATGGTGGCAGCATTTGCTTGGATTTGGGTGGCTAATGAAGCCACATTCTGGGTGAATGTGCGCTCAGCTTCTTTGGCATTTGCTTGAATGCGGTCAGTGTCCGCTAGCTTCTGTGATTCGAGCAGTTGGAGGTGCTCTTCGAGGGCAGCAAGCCGCAGTTTGAGTTCGTCGTTCTCATTCTTCAACTCCTTGACTTGGGCTTGGAGGTGGTCAAGCGGGTCTACCTTGGGGGTAGCCATGAAAGAGCGGGTTTTTCTCGGTGTTGAGGATGTGCCATCGTTGTTCTTGCAATCTCTAGTTTTGACCATCATTCCTGGGTGGGAACTGCTGTCAGCTGAGGCACTGAGAACGTGGGAATTGCTGTCAGCTGAGGCACTGAGAACTCAGTATGTAGGCTGTTGAATCTGTTGCTCTGAGTAGAGTCGCAGGGTCGACGGTCACAGGGTCGGAGTCGTGGCAGGCTTTAGGTCGCAGGAATGCACTGAGAGAACTCAGTCTGTCGAGTCGGTTGCTGTGAGTAGTCGAGTCGGTTGCTGTAAGTAGTGTCGCGGCAGGCTTTAGGGGCGGGGCTATGGCTCATGGCCTCCCATAGGGCAGCCCCTTGCCCACGGGAGACAGAGAAGGCAGCGGCGAGCTGCTGTGTTAGGGTTACGAGCGAGCTGCTGTGTTAGAGAGAGAGAGAGAGAGAGAGAGAGAGAGAGAGAGAGAGAGAGAGAGAGAGAGAGAGAGAGAGAGAGAGAGAGAGAGAGATGCTTCTATCGGTGGGAAGGACCTGGAAAGACACAGAGAGAGCCCAGGGACTTCGTCAGCTGCCCCTCGCCATTTGAACCGCCTCACCCTTTGAAATGCCTTCCTTGCGTCCCCCATGGCTTGCACCTCCAGTTGGCAGTCTTGCACGTCGACAAACCTCGCATCATTTCAAGATTCTAACTTGTTCTACGACTTTTTTAAAAACGTCCAAACATACTTGCATGTTTCTATTTCACACTAACCAGGGTTTTGCTGCCACGACCAAGGGCAATTGCCCACTTGCCCATTTGCTTTTCATGACCAATTGCCATTTTCTTTCAGATTGTCGTGCCCTTAATTCCAGTCGCGTTCAGGTTGTGTGGGGAAGGCACCGCGATGGCGGGCGGGAAGGCAAAGAAAACGAGGGTAGCTGCCGCACAAAGGCACGCTGGAGGAGTGGGGGGAATCCAATTTCAGAAGGCGAAGGGGCAGCACATTCTTAAGAACCCGCTTGTGGTGCAGAGCATCGTGCAGAAGGCCGGCCTCAAGAGCACCGACGTGGTCGTGGAAATTGGTCCCGGTACTGGTAACCTCACCCTCAAGCTTCTCGAAGTTGCTAAGAGAGTTATTGCCGTTGAGCTAGACCCTCGCATGGTTCTGGAGCTTCAGCGCAGTGTTCAGGGCACTCCCTTTGCCACCAAGCTGCAGGTTTGTAGCTTATCTATCTCTCCATGCTTGATGGTTCGGCTTGTGTCTTCTTGATTTTTTATGAGCACGTAAAGTACTTGTGTGCAAGGGCAGAAAATGATAAGAGGTTGCACATGGGTAGACTGACATGCTTGCATAGCCAATGTGTGTCTTGGGCTGGCCACTCACTTGCATGGCTTAGAGAGAGGGATATAGTCATTTTTCATTGGGATTCGGCAATGAAGATTAAACTTTAAAGCAAAGCTAAAAGGTATCTCACATTCCCATCGGTGTTAAGTCTTCTCTCTCTCTCTCTCTCTCTCTCTCTCTCTCTCTCTCTCTCCTTCACTGATATAACTTTCACTCACAAGTATCGTTTTCTCTTCTCTCTAGTCTATTGCACATTTCTCTCATGAAGCGCATTGAGCACTCATCTTGAGCATTCAGCGTCTTAATGGTCATTATATATAAAAGAACCACATAATTTTTTTTTCTTGTTTGAGATTGCACATAACCCAAGACCACTTGGGCATGCCCATCATAGAAACACGGTACGGGGAACGGGGTCGGGGCCTGGTTGAGACGACAAAAGTTAGGGAATGGGGTTGAGGCCCAAAACGACATTTTTTTTTCCATTTTTTCTCAATTTTTTGGAGCTATGCGTATGTACCATAGTGCTCAGACCACTTTGAGCAATGAATTGCACCAAAAAAGACAAGAAACATGGCTCATAATAGAAAAACACGCCAAGAAAATATCGATGGCATTATGGCAAGTATAGTACATGCCCCAAGGGCTCAAAATGGCAAGTGATTAAGAGGCAAAATAAGGCTAAAGCCTAACTAGAGAGGGGTTGAGACATGAGCTCACAATGGCGTACCACAAAAGTGCTTGCTTCACGAGAAGGCGGAATATGAAACTCCACATCGTGAAAGTCAAAGTCATCAAGGCTCAGAACAAGAGCCCATACTGCTTGTGAGAGGCCTTGTCCTCTGAATGCTAATTGGTCGAAGGGATTTATCTTCTTTTTCTCTTCCTTGCAAAGCATCTGCAAGTTAGCGCCCACAAACACTAAGTTATCGGCCCTTTGGATCCCAAGACGATTTCTCTTCCTAGAGGCAATGTGGTTGTACACACTCGAAAGTTACTCCAAGCAATTGGAGCTCACGGTTTGGCAAAGAACTCGAATGACAAACCACTGCAACTCAAGGCTCTCGGGTCCAATGATATCAATCGTCGTCGCCCATATGGTCGCAAGCACGTCTCCATTGTGAGATGCATCATGAGAGCCGATGAAGTACATCTTCCCTCAAGAATAGGCCACCACTGTCACAAGCTATTGACTTGTCAAGCCATTGAAGACCTTAGCCGACTCGCAGATCTGGATCGAGAGGCCTAAACCCTAAGGAGCAACAATAGAAGACTTATTAAGTGTTGCCACGTGGCCTAGTACAACTTAAGGGACGTCGTTCGATGGGGCCTAGGTGACCCAAAGAACAATAAAATAAAGAAGTATCCTCAACATCACGTGAAAGATGACGACGTGGTAGTTGTACGGACGCCCATGCACTAGCAGTGCCATGTGGTAACTTGTATGGACTTTGTAATAAACTTGGGCATCCCAAGTCTAGGTTCTGTCGCGACACGATAGAGATTCACTTAAAACACTTCACAATTAATGAGTGGACACGGCCCGATGTAGTTGTGTGCCAAGAGAGATTGGCCCTAAAGATTGACGCGCTTTTCGATATTTGAGCAAAGTACAACTCCCACCAGTCTTAAGCTCTCAGACTCTGCGTCTAGATGTTTTGAGAAGTGAGGCCCTTGGGCTCCTCATAAACTTACAAGGGATGCCAAAGGCGGAGCCCTAAAAGCAGGTAAACTCAAAAGCATTAATCCCAAAATCAATTGGTCAAAAATCTGCCAGCAAAGAGCATTAGTGCAATTTGCGAAATTTTGTACAATTCTGCCACGTCAACACTCAGTGCGAAAAGCGGGACTCCGTACAGGCTGCCTCGTCAGCAATTAGCGCGTTTCACGGGCGTCAGTACAACTGCCACGTTAGCGCGCCGTACAACTTGTCAGCGCTATTTGCGAACGTCTGTACTGTTTGCCACGCCATCAAACTGTTGTCTGCGTGTCCGGATGGCGCTGCCACATCTTCAATTTGTGACATACCCCCTCCTTGAAAGAATTGTAATCGCCCTGGATTACGCTTGCAAAATAGACAGGCCATAAATCATTTAAGCAGACATCGACTCTAAGAACTAGTACACTCGACACGACACATCTAGCACTTGTACAGAGACGACAGTCATATCAATGCACTTGACATCACATGACAAATCAATCACAACGAAATTCATTTCAAATCTCAGACCATGACTGCCAACAACGTATTTAGTAACTACATCTAGAACATACTGGCATTCTAATAAAGAAACTCGGTTTCTTTATGTTAGGTGCAGCGGAATGAATGTTGTAGTTTCTCAAGATTAGTGATCTTTATTGCTCAAGGTTCCTTTTAGTTCTTAGCGAAAGAGAGAGCTTTCCGTCTTATGGAGAGTGCTATGATCACAACACAAAGTGAGTGGACACTGTGCGTGCAAGTAAATGAGATTGAGAGAAGGAGAGAGAAGAGATACGACACCCGTGAGGTTGTAAAACCCTCCTCTGAAGGCCCCACTCTGGTCGGCGAGAGTGGTCTACTTTGATTGCACAAAGGTGTACAATGCTAATGCAATGGGACTATGCCGAAGACGACGACGGCGACTTGGGCTGAAATCTGAGATCTTCTATTGGCTGAATTTCGTGGTTGTCTTGATGGCTGAAAATGACTGGTTTCCTGCTGTTTTCATGGCTGGAAACGAATGGTTCTTGTCGGGGTCCTGTTGATGATGAAAACGCTGCACTGTTGCCAAAACTTGGTTGCGTTTTTATGGGCTAACTTCTCTGCTATCAAACCCTGTCAATGGCTGCGTTTTGCAAGGCCAAAGGCTAATGAAAAACGCTGGATCTGGCAGTGAATTCCCTGCTGAAAAACGCTGATAAAACGCTGAGTCTTGCTGGTTGTCTAGTGTCAGTAAAAACGCTATGGCTGGGCTGATTCTGTCGCGGGAAAAATGCCAGGCAAGTGGTTGTATGGCGATGGGCTGAATCTCGGACGTTGTGGGAGACAACGCCAAGGCTGATGTAGCAAAACGCTACTGATGGTGGTCTTGTTGGCTCCAAAACGCTAGGCTCTGGAGGGTACTGCTGAGAAGGGACCTGTTGAGCGGGAAGCTCCTGCTGCCTCTTCTGCTGTGGAGTGGTAACTTGGGTTTGCTTATATATTAACTTACCCAATTTGCCCTACTGACTACCCAACAAAAGTCACTTATTAGAAAAACACACCAAGAAAATTTCGATGGCATTATGGCAAATATAGTACATGCCCCAAGGGCTCAAAATGGCAAGTGATTAAGAGGCAAAATAAGGCTAAAGACTAACTAGAGAGGGGTTGAGACTTGAGCTCACAATGGCGTACCACAAAAGTGCTTGCTTCATGAGAAGGCGGAATATGAAACTCCACATCGTGAAAGTCAAAGTTATCAAGGCTGAGAACAAGAGCCCATACTGCTTGTGAGAGGCCTTGTCCTCTGAATGCTAATTGGTCGAAGGGATTTATCTTCTTTGTCTGTTCCTTGCAAAGCATCTGCAAGTTAGCGTCCACATACACTAAATTATCGGCCCTATGGATCCCAAGACGATTTCTCTTCCTAGAGGCAATGTGGTTGTACACACTCCAAAGTTACTCCAAGAAAATATCGATGGCATTATGGCAAATATAGAACATGCCCCAAGGGCTCAAAATGGCAAGTGATTAAGAGGCAAAATAAGGCTAAAGCCTAACTAGAGAGGGGTTGAGACTTGAGCTCACAATGGCGTACCACAAAAGTGCTTGCTTATGAGAAGGCGGAATATGAAACTCCATTTCATGAAAGTCAAAGTTATCAAGGCTGAGAACAAGAGTCCAGACTGCTTGTGAGAGGCCTTGTCCTCTGAATGCTAATTGGTCGATGGGATTTATCTTCTTTGTCTGTTCCTTGCAAAGCATCTGCAAGTTAGCGTCCACAAACACTAAATTATCGGCCCTATGGATCCCAAGACGATTTCTCTTCCTAGAGGCAATGTGGTTGTACACACTCCAAAGTTACTCCAAGCAATTGGAGCTCACGGTTTGGCAAAGAACTCGAATGACAAACCGCTGCAACTCAAGGCTCTCGAGTCCAACGATCTCAATTGTCATTGCCCATTTGGTCGCAAGCACGTCTCCGTTGTCAGATGCATCATGAGAGCCGATCAAGTACATCTTCTCTCAAGAATAGGCCACCATTGTCACAAGCTATTGACTTGTCAAGCCATTGAAGACCTTAGCCGACTCGTAGATCTCGATCGAGAGGCCTAAACCCTAAGGAGCAACAACACAAGAAGTAGAAGCAGCAGAAGTAGTTTACCGACTTATTAAGTAGTTTACCGACTTATTAAGTCTTGCCAAGTGGCCTAGTACAACTTATGGGTCGTCGTTCGATGGGGCCTAGGTGACCCAAAGAACAATAAAATAAAGCAGTATCCTCAATATCACTTGAAAGATGATGACGTGGTAGTTGTACGGACGCCCATGCACTAGCAGTGCCATGTGGTAACCTGTATGGACTTTGTAACAAACTTGGGCATCCCAAGTCTAGGTTTTGTTGCGACACAATAGAGATTCACTTAAAACACTTCACAATTAATGAGTGGACACGGCCCGATGTAGTTGTGTGCCAAGAGAGATTGGCCCTAAAGACTGACGCGCCTTTCGATATTTGAGCAAAGTACAACTCCTGCGGGTCTTAAGCTCTCAGACTCTGCATCTAGATGTTTTGAGAAGTGAGGCCCTTGGGCTCCTTATAAACTTACCAAGGGATGCCAAAAGCGAAGCCCTAAAAGCAGGTAAACTCAAAAGCATTAACCCCAAAATCAATTTGTCAAAAATCTGCCAGCTAAAAGCATTAGTGCAATTTGCGAAATTCTATACAATTCTGCCACGTCAACAGTCAGCGCGAAAAGCGGGACTGCGTACAGTTGCGACGTCAGCAATCAGCACGTTTCACGTGCGTCAGTACAGCTGTCACGTTAGCACGTCGTACAGCCTGTCAGCGCCATTTGCAAACGTCTGTACTGTTTGCCACGTCATCAAACTGTTGTGTGTGTGTCCGGATGGCACTGCCACATCTTCAATTTGTGACATACCCCCTCTTTGAAAGAATTGTAATCGCCCTTGATTACGCTTGCAAAACAGACCATTTCAGCAGACACCGACTTTAAGAACTATTGCACTAGACACGACACATCTAGCACTTGTACAGAGACGACAGTCATATTACTGCACTTGACATCAGATGACAAATCAATCACAGCGAAATTCATTTCAAATCTCAGACCATGACTGCCAGCAACGTCTTTAATAACTTAGTGGTGCCCACCCTTTGGACCTCAGGGGGATGTGAACCGAGGGGTCTCTCTCCCAGCCCCCGCGGGAGGGAGTATTTAGGGGACCCTACATGAAAAGTACAATCATATATATAAACGCTTTTCCTTTCTAGCGCTCATTCGTTCAAACTCTCCTATTCTCAAAGCTATCTATTCTCTCAAAGCTTACTATACTCTCAAAGCGAACTATACTCTCAAAGCGATGACGAACTTGTGCTCAGTGAGTGCTACAAGCACCCTGCGTGCTCTTACTGGAAGGAATGAACTCCAGAGACAAACTTGGACAAGGCCTATTGAGAGGAACGAACCTCAAAGGCTAACAAGTATGGTACCCAGGAGGCACGAACCTCGGGAACAATGAGGTGTGCCAGCTCTTACCTTGCGAAGCGCCTCAAGCAGGGGGAACGAGTCACTGCATGAGGTGGGGGAATTTACCTTGCGAAGCACCCCAAGCAGGGGGAACGAAGCACTGCATGGGGTGGGGGAATTTACCAGGGCCTCGAATGGGGGGATTGGACCCCCCATGCTTGGGGTGGATAGACCACCCCGTGAGGCCCATGCTAGTGACATCAGGAGAACGGAACGAGTGTGCATGACACGTCTGACACTGGCAACGTTGAAAAGGGGAGTTGCCTCTGGTGAGTTCGGTTTAGCATGTGTTTGGGGAGCGGACAATCATAGTGTTTGCAGCTTTTGGATGCAGTTGGAGAATGCGAGAGTGGGAGCTAGTGTGATCAAAGTTAGTAAAGTTACCAGCATGTGCTCTAGGAATGTACGCTTTGATCTCTATACCCACTCTGTTAGTGCAGCTGAAGCGCTCGTAGGTAAGCTAGTGGCAGAACAGCGCTTCAGCAGATGGAGGAGCAGAATGTCGAGACCGTACCGAAACCGGGCTCGTAGACCAAGCTCTTCCTCCGCCACCAGGGAGCAGTCCGTCAATCACGTTAAGGTAACCACCTTCAACGTTAACGGCCTTAGAAACAAAAGGAGCGAGCTTGGATCGTTGATTGGAACCGGTAAATGGAACATTGTCGGGGTGCAAGAGACCCGAATGTTTCAAGGATGTTGGCCTCTTAGGCTCCCCGGTCATGTGGTCTTTAATGCCCTAGGCACCGCGAAACCAGGAGAACGCGGTATGGCGTCTCTAGTCGCAAACGAGCTCAGACACTTTGAGCTCAAATTTTCTTCCCCAAATCAAATTTTTATACAATTTTTCCCCAAAGGTTCAGGGGCTTGGATACATGGAAATGTGTACATTCCGCAGCGCCAGTTGGGCGAAGCCAGGATAGTCGCTTTGAAGACCCTTGCCCGAACGTTGGGGGCCATCTCAAACAAAAACCTACCGGTAATTGTTGGAGGTGACTTCAACATGAAGACGGGGGCACTGAAGAAGTGGCTACTGAGACGCGGGAGAGGATTTGAGAGCCTAAAGGTTCGAGGCTCGAACCTCACGTACCATTCCAGGTGGGGGAAGGGAAAGTCGGACATCGATCACTTTATCCTGAACAAGTCCGCTTCGAGTCAACTTCTCAACAATACAGTACAGAGGGGGATAGACTTGTCGGACCACTGGCCACTAGTGTGCCACCTACACTCTGTGGAGTCGGGAGTAGCAAGGAGTGGTATGCTTGGTGGAAGCATATGAAAGCCGTTCTAGGGGGGAGCAGAAAAGGAGGGCCCGCTCAACCCCTAAGAGACCAGAACGGCGAGCTGCAGGCGGACGAAGAGAAGATCCGAGACATTTGGAAGGATCATGCTTCTCGCGTCTTCGCCGATCCCTCCGGGCATAGCAAGGACCCAGAACACTGGCACAACCATGCTGTGCGACTTTGGCCTAGAATAGAGGGCATCAATGACTCTATTAGGTGGACTGAAGTTCGGGAGGTATGTCGCAAGATCAAGCGACATAAAGCAGCTGGGATAGATGGCATTCCCCCTGAATTTTTCAAGATCCTTATGCAAGATAAGGGAACTAGAGAGGATCGATTTAAACCAAATACAGACATGGAAAGAGCAGTGTTCAAACTGCTATGTACTTGGTTTGATTCAGGGAAGTTGCCGGAGGCATCATCTACCTCGGTAGTGGTGTATATCCCGAAGAAGGGTGATCTTTCTAATCCGGACAACTACAGAGGGATATCTCTTATTCCAATCTCTCTGAAGCTCTTGACCTCACTCGTGATCAATAGGATCTCAGTGAAACTTGAGGAAAGGAACTTCTTCTTGCGTGGTCAAGCCGGATTTCGGACTCAGGAGGAGTGTGTGGCACAAGTGATTGCCTTGAAGGAGATTGTGCTCAGACGGAAGGTTGTTAAGAAACCGACGTTTGCGGCATATATTGACTTTGAAAAGGCGTACGATACAGTGCCACACGAGGTGCTCTTTTTAAAGATGGAAGCCATAGGGATTGGAGGTCGTTGCTTGAATTTCTTTCGAGCCTTGTACCAATCTTCCAAGGTCAGAGTGCGGGTGGGAGCGAAGTTGAGTGAGGAGGTCCAAATCGCCCGTGGCGTGCGTCAAGGGTGTCCCGCGTCGCCTACTCTCTTTAATATATTCATTAATGACATCCTGGATGAGAGTGCGACTGACCTTGGGGTGGCTATTCCAGGCCTACTCCTGAAGATCCAGGGCTTGCTTTTTGCAGATGATTTAGTTTTATTTGCGGAGTCTAAGGAGGAGTTGCAGTTTAGATAGATTGCATAGTTGGGCGGAGAAGTGGGGGATGAAGTTTGGCATAAAGAAATGCCAGGCGACCGTGTTCAACGGGGACCTTGAGGAACTTATTGCCTTCAAGCCTCACATCGGACCTGAGGAGATTCAGGTAGCTTCGGAGTATAGATACTTGGGCATATTAATAGACAGTGAAGTCTCGATCGATACTATCCTTAAAGATAGGATTGAAAGTGCACATAAGTCTCTGTATGCCCATAAACATCTTCTGTACTCTAAGAAAATTCCGATGTGGTCAAGGTTGGCCTTTCTCAAGGCGTGCGTCTTCCCAGTGGCGACTTATGGAGCGGAGATTATGGGTTCACATGACATGAGGAAGTTGAACCCATTAGAGACGCTTATAGCAACTGGAATGAGGTGGGTAGTCGGTAAGGCCGCGAAGTCGAGTTCTGTGGCAGCAGCAACTCTTCACCGGGAGTTAGGGCTCCCCCCCCCGTACCAGCTTACTGTGCAAGACAGAGGGTACGAGCTTTTACCAAATACGCAGGTCTAAAGACTTGGGTTGCAGATTTGGTTAACAATATACCAGACTGGAACCAATTCAAGAAGTGGACTTGGTGTAAAAGGACAAAGTTTTGGGGGGAGAGGTATATCAACGGCGCTTCTGTTGAAACCGCAAAACAGGAGAGCTGGAAGCTTTGGGAACACTCACATCAATGTGTCTCCCTTGATCCTTATATCGAGAGGAAGTATGAGGACACGCGTGGATACCTCTTTAGGCAGAGCATTGGGAAGAACCCCGGTGGGATGGAGGAGAAAGTCTTGTTACTAGCAAGAGTGGATGGCTTAATGCTTAAGGATAAGATTGAACGGGCACAGTCGAGGACTTGCCCGTTGTGCGGAATGGAAGAAGGTTCAAGGTCACTTACGCACCTGTTGGTACAGTGCCCTGAACTGGACAATCTCAGAAGCTCAATACGACCCTGTTTGGAACATGCTAGACGGCTGCTAAACAATCCTAGCGGTGAAGATACCGAAGTGTTACTCCTGGGAGGGGAGATTAGCGGAAAGCGATTGCCAGGTTGGGTTGTCCCTCGTGGGGCCCATAATGGTCGTCGTGGACCGCAGCTGAGGAGTGCCTATGCGGATAACGTTGCAGCATTCCTCTGCGGGGCCGTACCGCGATACTACAATGCTCTGGCCCATGAGGGTGTTTGAAGCTCGTAGGGCTTGTAGTTATTGCGTACGGTGCGGTCTCGCCTAACATGGTCCTGGGGCTTTCCGAGCGGGCCTCGGTGACCATGGTTGGCCGGATCGGGATGCCTCCTTTGAGCCGACGCCCACTTTGGGTATGGCAGTCCTACCGGACATCCGCTGGACGGGGGCCTTTTTCTACCAGGCGAAAATCCTGGAGTACCTGGGCAGGATTCAACACGGTCTGTGAGTTACAAGGGTCTGTCCCTCTCTCTCAGCCTTGGTCCTTAAATGCATCATTGAATTCGTTTGGTTACTCCCCCGAGGGGGAAACCTGCTTCCATTCCCCGTTGACATGCCACGATACGGCATGGAGGCGCTTTTCCCCTTGTCGGCAAGTCCGCAAGATAACTTGTCTTTGACTCGTTTGCGTGCACGCGAAGCAAAGGCAGTTCCTTGCTGGCTTGCCGGCTCTAGCCCAAAAAAGTAAAAAGTAAAAAAGTAGCAGCCAAAGCTACTTTGCCGTCCGTACCCAAATTGGATGCATGTAAGATGGATGTGAATTGCAGGCTGTTCCTTGATGACAATCGATGGAATACTCTGCTGCACCTCGAGCATGAGGACGGACGTCCGACCCAACAGTGTTACGATAAGTTTGTTTCCGTTGCTACAACGATAGCTAAGGAGGCTGGAGCTCTTTCCACGAAGCCCCCGCCGAGGCGAAGGTCAGGTTGTCGACTCGAACCTCGGGCTCGGAGACTCATTAATGCGCGCCGGAAAGCTTGGAATAAGGTGAGGAACAAATCTGTGAACACTAGGGCTGGCCGGCAAGCGGTTAGAGAGTACAAGGCAATAGCACTTTGTGCGAAGGCCGCTGTCCGTGACAGTAACAAAAGATCCTTCGAGCGCTTCGTGGAAAAAGGGAATGAGCTCTTGAGGGAGGGGCAAATGAAGAAATTCTTTACCCACCTCAAGAAAATTGTTGGGAAGGGGCAAGGAACTATTGCCAATCAACCTTTGAACGCAAATGGAGAGTTAGTAACGGATCCGGAGAGGCAATTACAAGTATGGGAGGGTCATCACTCCAAGGTATTCGCCGATACGGACGGTACCAGCAAGGACCCCCTTGTATGGTATGGCAAACACGTGCGCATTTGGCCTGGTATGCCTGAAGTGTGTGACCCGTTGAACTGGTATGAAGTACGGGAGGCTTGTCGGCGGTTGAAGAGGCACAAGGCAGCGGGTGGGGACGGCTTACCACCCGAATTTTTCAAGCTGCTTGTGAAAGACAAGGGTCTTAGGTCGGATCCGCGTAAGCCATGCTCGGAGATGGGCAAGGCTTACTTGCACATGATTGAGGGTATTTACGACACCGGAGACATCACGGCCGGCGCTAGCGACGCAGTGATTGTGTCAATCCCCAAGAAAGGTGACTTGACAAACATTGATAACTATCGCGGGATCGCGTTAATCTCCGTTGCCATAAAAGTCCTCACTACGGTCGTGATTAGGCGGATCACTAAGATACTTGAAAAGAGGAACAACTTCAATCTCGGCCAAGCAGGATTCCGTACTAATGAGGAATGCATAGGACAAGTCGCATGTCTGAAGGAGATCGTGAAACTCCGTCATAAGGATGGGAAACCAACCTATGCGGCCTACATTGATTTCAAGAAGGCGTACGACACAGTACCGCACCAGGCGTTGTTCCTAAAGCTCGCTACGGCTGGCCTGTAGGGTCGAGCGCTTAGATTTTTCCAAGCACTCTACAGGTCCACCTCTGTTAAAGTCCGACACATGGAACAACTGTCGGATTCGATCCCGATGCAGCGAGGAGTCCGGCAAGGATGCCCGGGATCGCCTTGTCTATTCAATATATATATTAACGATATTTTAGACGCAGGTGGGGAAACATGGGGCCTGGAAGTACCTAACTTTCTCAAGAGAATTAAAGGACTCCTTTTTGCCGACGACCTGGTTCTACTTGCTGACTCTCCTGAACGCCTACAAACGAGCCTTGACAAGGTGAGTGAGTGGGCAAAGACCTGGGGCATGACCTTTGGAATTGACAAATGCATGGTCACGGTGTTCCACGGAGACTTGCAGGATCTCTCTATGAGGAGGAACACCGAGACCTGCAGGATCTCTCTATGAGGATCTTTATTTTGGGTGGTGAGATGGTTGCAGTAGGTGAAAAGTACGAGTACCTTGGCATCGACGTAGACTCGACCTTCTCCATTGAACGCGTCGTCAAAGAGCGAACGGACAAGGGGAGGAAAAGCCTCTTCGCATGCCAGCACCTACTTGCAAATCAAATCATCCCTATATGGTCTCGACTGACTGTTTTTAAGGCGTGCGTATATCCAGTGATTTGTTATGGCGCGGAAATTATGGGAGCCCACGATCAACGTGCCCTTCACTCTTTGCAGCGCCTCGTCGCCACCGGGATGCGAATGTTACTCGGTAAGGGAGCAAGGTCTACCTCTGTAGGGACGGCAACTCTCCATCACGAGTTTAACATACCACCCGTACCTGCCTTCTGTGGGGGACAACGAGCAAGGGCATTTGACAAATACCGCTCGGTTTCATCTACCTGGATAGGCTCCTTGGTAAACAAAAGGCCTAAGAACCAACCGTTCAAGAAGTGGACTTGGACGACAAGAACCCAGAACTGGATGAATAAGTATATCCCAGCTGCTGACTTCAGCTCAGTACGCTACCACGCATGGGACAAGTGGGACGAGAGGCATTCGTGCCTGGCGTTGGAGCCCTATAAGGAGGCCGGCTATGAACAAACACGTGGATACCTGCTGCAACTCAATAGGAGCACTATAGTAAATACGAAGGAGGAGAGAATGCTGGCTCTCGCGAGAGTAGGTGCTAGGTGGGCTCAAACTGGCTGATAGTTATATGCGCGGACACAACATTTGCACACTGTGCTCCCAGTTAGAGGGTCGATCGCTCACGCATTTGCTGATGGACTGCCCGGCGACTGAAGATTCTAGGGGGAGATGGCTAAACCGATTCAACTCCTCTTTCAACGATCTCGACCCTTCGTTGGACCCTGAAGAAAGGACCGTTATCCTCCTTGGTGGGGAGGCTCGCGGGAAGCGGCTGCCTTTTTGGGTACGTCGTGATCCGCACTCGAGGGACGGAACCGAAGGGCACGTGCCTGTGGTGAAGTTCCTCGGTGAAGTTATACCCCGGTACTTGGGTGCTCTGCATAGGCGGATGGGGAGATAATGCTCCCCTTCCTATGCTATATTGAATCCGATCTTTTCCGGGGGAAATGACGTAATTCTCCCCAAGCGAAGCCAGATGAGCTACAAGAGAGCGCCCAAAGTGCCATTCCCCCCCGGGGGGGTTAACTTCACCTAAAAGGGGGTTGGGAGGTGCACAGGGAGACATCACCAACCTCAATGGACGCCACGTGTGAGCCGATGCCCTTCCAAGCGGGTATGGCATTTCCTAGGGGAAAACCGTCGGGTTTCAAAGGCAGTTTAGTGAGGTGAGCGATAAGTTACCTAGAGGAGGCAACTCCAAAGGGAAGACCGAAGCAAGTCCCGCAGTGCCTGGGCCTCTGAACAGAGGTACTTGGTCGTTGTCACGCCCACCGAAATGGGTCTCTCAAGGGAGCAGTCATCACCCTAAGAGTGTAGATAATTCTGGCCTCTCGAGTCCAGAGGAAACTAGTGACAAAAGCGTCTGCCTTCGGTTTCTCGGGGCATAGTCCTAGTCGTTCTTCTTGTCCGCTTTTATGGTGGATGAGGGGAGCGGCCGAGCTTGCTCTGCCCGACTCCGAAAACAAAACAAAAAAAGTAACTACATCTAGAACATACTGGCATTCTAATAAAGAAACTCGGTTTCTTTATCGGATGCTGGCGGATATTCTCTCTCCACTCCCTATCTTGCGACGTGGAGAGAGAGAGAGAGAGAGAGAGAGAGAGAGAGAGAGAGAGAGAGAGAGAGAGAGAGAGAGAGAGAGAGAGAGAGAGAGAGAGAGAGAGAGACCCCCTCATTGTGGCTGGGAAGGCCTCTTTGACCAGAGCACTCTCTTATTAGTTCGTTTGGACACCATGCTATTCACAGTTGATACTGCCAACTCTCAGGGGATTCATGCTCGATTAACATACGCTGCCACTTCTCCATTACTTATCTCCTCCGGCGCCCGATGGGAGGCCATACGAGTAGTTGGCTCACGCGGGAAGCGTTGTTGTGTTGACCCCCGTTTTACTTCCGCTGACGCTGCACTTTGGAGGCTTTGGGTGTGGGAGGGCCGTGCCCTATCGTAGCTTTACTGGGACCCAGGAGAGTGGCATTGGCCTCACTGAGATCCCACAGGTGCACCTGTATCCTTCTTTGAGTACATTGTCCGGATTGGCAGATTAGCATTCATGAGACAGCAACCACAGCAGCCTACTCGTATGCGTTTTTGGTTACATTCAGGCCTCTCTCATGCCTATCTGCAGCAGTTTTGGTTCACGATCTGGGATTTACATGTTGCTCGTCGTATTTCCTTTTTCATGTGGATGATTGCTCATGCGGGACTACCAGTTGGGACTTGGCTAGCTACTATGGGACACGATCCGTTATGTACTCGCTGCCCTTTGCGCCAACTTGAGTCACCTGCTCACTGTCTTTGGTCATGCTCAGCTTCCCATGTAGTGTGGCTTGCAGTTTGCTGTCTACTCAGCAGATCAGGTGTTCAGCATGGATTTCTTACTTGGGGATCTGTCTCATGGTTGATGTCGATGCCCGGCCCGCATCTTTTCTACGAGGGCTCAGCCACAGATCCAGCCTTCATGCTTACCTCCACTGGTTATCGACGAGGGACTTTGGCTATGCTACCACAGATTGCTTGGCAGGGAGATTCGCAGACACGTGATGCACTCTTCTCAGTCATCACTAGTATTACACTATGGAATATTTGGAGAGCTCGTTGTCTTCACATTCTCAGTGCGGCTCCACAGCTCCTTCAGGATATCCTCACTGCCATTTGGCTAGACACCATTCACACCCTGATTTGGCAGTGGGATTCGTCCTCCGGTACATCTAGAGCAGCCGAGGCTCGTCGATTTGCCTTCCTTCGGCGTTGGGCACGATCCCCACTTTTCTTCACACTGACAGGTGGTCAGATTACTTGGCATTATGCCCCTCCTCAGTGGTTTCTCCTCCACTCCTCACACCGACCACCATGAGATTGTTCTAGTCGAGTAGTCACCATAGTGGCTCTCCTCCTTTCATTCAGCTTGTACACCCCACGTGATAGGCTATTTTGGCATCCGCTGGGATTATTTTGTACTCAGTAATATACAGCCCCCACTTTTTCCAGAGAGAGAGAGAGAGAGAGAGAGAGAGAGAGAGAGAGAGAGAGAGAGAGAGAGAGACCCCCCCCCCCCCCCCCCCCCCCCCACGCGACTTCTGTTGCCATCTCCTCTGCCCTCATGCTCATGCGACACAGACATAGGGAGAACACATTCCTGTGTCGTCCTCCCTCGATCACAGCCGCCCCATGTTCGTGCTCCCCCCACGCACCTCTGTCGTCCTCCCTCGAGCACATTGCTGTTGACACTTCACAATTAATGAGTGGACACGGCCCGATGTAGTTGTGTGCCAAGAGAGATTGGCCCTAAATACTGACACGCCTTTCGATATTCGAGCGAAGTACAACTCCCGCGGGTCTTAAGCTCTCAGACTCTGCGTCTAGATGTTTTGAGAAGTGAGGCCCTTGGGCTCCTTATAAACTTACAAGGGATGCCAAAAGCGGAGCCCTAAAAGCAGGTTATCTCAAAAGCATTAACCCCAAAATCAATTGGTCAAAAATCTGCCAGCAAAAAGCATTAGTGCAATTTGCGAAATTCTGTACAATTCTGCCACGTCAACAGTCAACGCGAAAAGCGGGACTGCGTACAGTTGCGACGTCAGCAATCAGCGCGTTTCACGTGCGTCAGTACAGCTGTCACGTCCTTGATTATGCTTGCAAAACAGACAAGCCATAAACCATTTCAACAGACACTGACTTTAAGAACTAGTGCACTAGACACGACACATCTAGCACTTGTACAAAGACGACAGTCATATCATTGCACTTGACATCACATGACAAATCAATCACAGCGAAATTCATTTCAAATCTCAGACCATGACTGCCAGCAACGTATTTAGTAACTACATCTAGATCCATCTCGGACCTCATTGATGTCGGATTATCTAATCCTTATTGCAGTCACGTCTATAGAGATTTTAAAGATCGAAATGTTGCAGTCATTTCGTCTTTCCGTTCCTGCACTCAAACAAGTCAGATCAGATAGTACAAATCATTCACGTTCAATTTCGGGAATTCCATTTCATAAAGTCATACAATAGAATACTGTCAGTCCAACAATATCCCTGAAACCAAAAGGGATATCAGTGACTGTATTCAATCCAGGTAATCTGTGACAAAGGAGCGGAGTGACTCCCCTCTTGTGCAATCCCTCTGCACTAGATTCAACCTTGTTGATCTGCGGGATCTCTCGGAGTAGACGTAGCTAAATCGAATGGTTCAAGGTAAAGTTACAAAATCTGAGGAGTATGTGCTAGGTCCTCCTCCATCCACTTCACATCTAATGCGCGATAGTTCTTGAATTTAACTAAGAACCGCCAAATCACTTTACCTTTCACTTTTCTTTCCTTGTGTGCCAAAATCTGTTCAGGAACGAGTATCTCCTCGCTATCTTCCACTTCGGGTTGCTCCTCTGCCTCCCATCAACTAACACCTCACCCTGTATCTTTGGTGAATCTCTAAGATCTCCAAGCAACACATCGTGTAGTGCATCCTGCATTGCCACATGTGCTTTATTTGGCTAAGACAAGGGTGCATCTCTTGTTGGGAAGTGTCGGAGTATCAAAGCATTCTTGAGTTCGCACGGAACTTCCTTGTATTCTCTGCATTGGCTAGTAGTACCAATGCTTTTAAGGTGTTTGAACACACAAGTAACGGTACATTACTTGTCTTTTGCAAGCCACGGTGCTTACATTGCCAAGTGCGTGTTCCTGAACCTCCTTGTCTTGGTATGTTCACAATCGCAATGACTCGAGAGAGTAGACACAAACGCCAGAGATGGTGAAGAGAGAGCGATTAGCCCCCCACTGACTACCATAGCAAGAGACCCAATACAATCAGATGTGTGTGGAAGTGGGTACCCCCCTAGCCCCATAAATAGGTGTCCCAAGGTTTGATAAAAAATCCCCATGACCCAACAGAAAAATGATATATGGAAATATATGTTGGAGCCCGGACAAAAGTGGTCGGCCGGCCCCAAACTCGGCGGCCGGACCAGGTACAGCCTAGACCATGGGTGGCCAACCCGGAGACATACTAGTCGTACATGTATGCCCTAGACCTCTGAAGCAGTAGAGTGGTGTAAATCTAACACTCCCTCTTAACACCTGATGCTGAACAAACCGCGTGAAGTTGAAGATGTGAGGCAAATGATGAAGATGTTTACTGCGATGTCCACTGAAGAACAATACTCCATGAGTGTAGCAGCAGTCTGGGGTGTCCCAACCACCGAGAGATCTCCATGGTAAAGTGCCGTCACGAGCAGTGTAGCAAACTGCTGTACTCTGATAATGCAGTGTGAAGATACTATGTGAAGGTCCCGAACTAAGTGTGAAAACAACTCCTTGTCGTGAAAGAAGTGCCAATAGACCTGCAAGTGTCCTGCCCAATATGATCTGTGGTGTCTGTAGTCAAACCGTCTGGAGAAAATGGAGAAGCCCAGGAACCGTCAAGAGAATGATAGGAAGCTTGTCAATGCATGAACCTGCAACCCAGTGTGGCAAGGTGGCTAAGGTGTGTGAAACTCCAGGAAGGCCAGATGTAGTAATTTACGCCATAAACGTCCTCCGAAACAAGGAAAGCCAGACTAGACAGTCTGCATTGTAGACGCTACCGTAAGCTGCAGCAGTCACCGAGAGACCGCACGGACCACCATCGGTTGGTGTCCTTTCAGTAGGTAGGGTAATCCAAGATGAGGGGAAAGCCAGGCCCAACAGTCTGTGTTGTGAAGATCCTTTGAGAAGAGGAAAGGCCAAACCAAGATGTCTTCGCCGCCCGACCTATATTTCTTGCCTCCAATCCTCCACCGGTGTCAACCAAAACATAATCCACGCCAACAATGCCACCAAACCGCAACTCGGTGTGGCTCTCAATATGAATGAGCTGGGAGTGGTCTACTGTCCAGGTCGGGGGATAAGTCTGTTGTAAGAATACCGAGGGTGAGTGTAAGCAACTCTGAAGGTAGCAATCCAAATGATCAGGAGTGTAGAAGAGCAATTGCGCTACCATCCAAGCCAAGCTCCGGGTGACTCCGAATGTAGTCGCTTAATGATGCTAAATTTCCCGCATCTCGCGGGTAAACTCTCCAAGAGAGTCTAAAGCACCGAAGTCCCACTCCAGTTTGTAGATCCAAGCAAGATTCAAGCAATGAACCTGTCCAAGAAGAGATCCAGGATCCTCTCCCTAAGTCCATGTAGATGCTCCTATGTAAGCAAGTGATTTGATGTGTTGAGGTCAAGTGGTAAGTGTTTGTCCACCCAAGATGGTGGTGTCTTCTCTGGGAACGTCGGAATTCCATATGCCATGAGCATGACCATCTTGTGTGAAATCCTCTGATGAGTTTATAGGTGTGTCCATAGTAAACCACAAGTCACCACCCCCTTTGGAGTGCGCAACTGCCGAATGATGGCTGGAATGAATGGATCTCCCAAGGATCATGCGCTCGTAGATGATCAAGCCGATGTCGAAGATACCGTGTACTGTAGTAGTCACTGAGAGACCACACGGACCACCACTGGATGGTGTCCTGGCAAGAGGTAACTTCATCTTTGTGAAAAACACAAGCCAAGTGTCTACCGTCCACCCAAAAACACAACTGCGAGGTGATGAAAACGTTGCTGTCCAACGATTTTCAGGGTGCTCGTACGCTCCTGGCAAGGTCCGGAGCGGTGCAGAGGGTGTAGGGAAGGGTGGTGAATCAATGTCATTGCCCCAGATGGGCTGAAAACAGAGAAAACAGCGAGGGGTAATGGCTGAAATTTGATGAAGACGGAGAGGATACTCACCGGCAATGCACCAGATGCAAAGCCGGGTAGGTGGTGGCGAGATCTGGGGTTCAGAAGGTGAGCACTGCCCTCGTGCTACAAAAACGGCCCTCGTGCTACAAAAACGTAGGTCAATTTGCAGTCCACTTTTCCTGCACTTGTTGGCACCAAAAACTTTCTGTTTTTTGCTGAAAAAACAAAGGCTTGATGGGTACCCTAGGTGCCCAGCAACTTGTGGAAGGTGCCAACGACACAAACTGACCAATAAAACTGTCGAAAATGGGCTGAAAACCCAAAAACGCAGATCTGGCTGAGAAACGCAGATGGAGCAGAGGAGGTTTCCGGCGATGAAATGATCCTAGAAGTGAAGCGCTAGCAGCCTGATGCAAAAACGTTGACTTGATTTGCAAAAACGTAGGTGGAGGGGGATCCTCCGCGATGAAAAACGCAGATCTCATCGTGCGCCTGGTTGTTAGGTGTAGCGGAATGAATGTTGTATTTTTCTCAAGATTAGTGATCTTTATTGCTCAAGGTTCCTTTTAGTTCTTAGGGAAAGAGGGAGCTTTCTGTCCTTATGGAGAGTGCTATGATCACAACACAAAGTGAGGGGACACGGTGCATGCAAGTGAATGAGACCGAGAGAAGGAGAGAGAAGAGATACGACACCCGAGAGGTTGTAAAACCCTCCTCCGAAGGCCCCACTCTCGTCGGCGAGAGTAGTCTACTTTGATTGCACGAAGGTGTACAATGCGAATGCAATGGACTGATGCAATGGGACTATGCCGATGACGACGACGATGGTGACGACGACAACTTCGTGGCTGAAATCTGTAGTCTTCTATCTGCTGTTTTTCATGGACTGTTTCGGGCTGAAATTGACTGTTTTGTCGCTGTTTCAATGGCTGAATCTGATGGTTGTATCGGGGGTCATGCTAGAGACAAAAACGCTGATGTATTGTACCTGCTAAGCTGCGTTTTGATGCTGAGTTGTACCTGCTGGAAAACGCTGCCAAGGCTGGGGAATACCTGCTGAAAAACACTAGTAAAGGCTGTGTTTTTTTCCCTTGCTGAAAATCTGTTATGGCTGCGTTTTTACCAAGGCTGGAAGCTGATGACAACGTTGGAATCTACTGCTGGTCTGCTATCCCAATGATGACAAAAAACGCTGAAATGGTCTGTCCTTCTAGCGTTAGTAAATGGCTGAGATCGCTGATGTTGGTGCTAGGGGAAAACCGCCAGAGACGAGGCTTATGGCGATGGTATGCTGTGGGTGGAAACGCCAATGGAAGTTGGGGGATGGTGTAACAGACTTGGACACTCCAAGTCAAGAATCAACCGCGACAGCACCAAATAACCACTTCAAAACAATTCACAGATCACAATAGATTTGCACTGGCCCGGTGGAGTTCCGTGCCTGGAGATATTGGCCCCAAAGACTGGCGCCCCTTTCGGTATTTCTTTTTATATTAATCAATCATCAAAGTACAAGAGAGCGGTTAGGGTTTCACTCTCAGACTCTACGTTCAGATGCCCTGAGAAGTGAGGCCCTCACCACTAATTTAAAAGGTTACAAGGGATGCCCAAAAGCAGAGCCCCAAAAGCTTCAAATCAAAAGCAATTGCTCTCTCTCTCTCACAGAGAGTCAAAACATGAAAGGAAAAGCATTCTCTCTCTCTTTCTCATTTAAGTAGAGAAAAAGCGAAATTTGCGTCGCTCATTATTTTCCTTTTTTTTTTAATAATAAAATAATCCGCCTCCGCGATTTCCAGAAATTAGGGTTTTTGGCAAAAATTAGGGTTTGCAGGAATTTTAGGGTTTCTGGCAGAAATTAGGGTTTCTGCTGTCCGCCACGTCATCACTTTGTGACATATCCCCCTCTTGAAAGCATTGTAATCGACCGCGATTACGCCTGCAAAACCGACAAAAGCCATAAACCGTCTTAGCAGACAGTGACTGTTAGTACCTACGTACTAGGAACACACATCTAGCACATGTACAAAATCGACAGTCACATCACAAGACATCATCAGACATCACAGGACATCACATGACATTCAACATTCATTCGGATCTTAGACCATGATTTATCGGCAATGTAGCTAGCAATCACATCTAGGTCCAATCGGGACCTCATCGATGTCCGATTGACTAACCCCTATTGCAACCATGTCTATTCGAGATCAATCAGACCAAAATGCTGCAGTCATTTCGTCTATCAGTTCCTGCACTCACAAGAAGTCAAGAACAAATTAGTATCATAATCAGGAATTCCATTTCATAATGTCATCCAGCAGAATACTGTTAGCTCTCAGTATCCCTGAAGCTCAAAGAGACATCAGTGACTTTAGTATCAAAATCGAGGCATCTGTTGACAAAGGAGTGGAGTGACTCCCCTCTTGTGCATCCCACTGCACCAGATCTCCGGCCAAGCTGAATTCTGGGTTCTGTTTGGAGTAGACTATGCTAAACCAAAACATCGAGGTAAAGTTTCACAATCCGAGGAGTATCTGCTAGGTCCTCCTCCTCCATCCACTTCGCATCAAATGTAGGAAAGTTCTTGAACTTAACCAAGAACCGCCTTCGGACTTTACCTTTCTTCGTATCATTATGTGCCAAAATCTGTTCAGGAACAAGGATCTCCTCGTTTTCTTCCACTTTGGGTTGCTCATCAGGCTCCCCATCATCAGGCACATCACCCTTAACAGGTTTCAAGAGACTCACATGCAATGCATTGTGAATCCTCCAAGTATTTGGCAGTTTCAATCGGAAGGAGACGTCATTTATCTTGTCAGTAATCTGGAAAGGTCCGTAGTATCACATACTAAGCTTTGGAAAAAGCCTCTCCTTTCCCTTTTTCTTTCTTAGGCGTGCCTTCTCAAAAGTAAGAGCACCCAATCATCCTCCTTCAGTTTCCAGTCGCGACGATGGCGATCCGCTGCCTTTTTCTGTTGTTCTTGAGACTCCTGCAAAGTCTCGCGAACCTTGGCAAAAGCCGTATCCAAATCTCGCGAATATTCATCCGCTTCAAATTTCTAATCTTTCGTGCTTAGGAAGGACGGAACCTTCGCAGCACTTTCAACAATCTCACATGGCGTCTTCCCTGTCGAAGAGTGTATCGTGTTACTATAGGCAAATTCCACCAAAGGTAAGTTCTTTTCCCATTGAGTCTTTTGATCCGAGATACAAGACTTCAATAAATCTAAAATCACTGAATTGGCAATCTCAAATTGCCCGTCAGTCTGCAAGTGGAACGATGACGAGAACTGCAACCGCGTGCCAATGTTCTCCCAAATTGCCTTCCAAAACAAACTCATAAATCTGGGGTCTCTGTCGAAGACAATCGTCTCAGACGTGCCATGTAATCGGAAAATCATCGTGATCATTCTGTATTCTCGGGAGATAAAAAAAAATGAAATCCATTTCAATATTTTCCCAGGGGCGGGTGGGTATGGGTAAAGGCTGTAACAATCCCTGTGCCTTATGCCTGTCAAACTTGACCTTCTGGCATACCAAGCAACTGCGCACAAACTCTTCCATATCCTTTTTGAGTCTCGGCCCAAAGAAGTATCTCTCTACCCCTTTCATGGTGGTAGCAATGCCGCGGTGACCCGTAAAAGGTGGACAGTGGCATTCAGTCATAACCTTTTCCCTCAACGGTTGTGTAACGCACAACATAGTCTTTTTCATCAAGTAGCCTTCCCGAAGGGAGTATCCAGCTACTGTCTCCCCATCCCGTATCCGTGTGAAAATATCTGCAAAATCTGTACCTGTGGCATACTGATCGACCATATCCTCGAAGCTCTTATGATGTATCGCGGAAACAGCGAGAACCAACGGTTTCCGAGACAAAGCATCTGCCACCACATTCTTCTGTCCCTGCACATGGACAATCTGGAAGTGGAACTGTGACAAGATGTTCGCCCACTGAATCTGCTTTTCCGAAAGCTGCTTCTATGACAAGAAGTAGTAGCGCCAACTCTGATGGCTGTAAAGACAGCGAAATCCGCTCCGAGTAGGTAATGCCGCCACTGAGCAAGAGCGTGGATAACCGCCAAAAGCTCTTTCCCATAGATTTGTGCTGTCATCTCCGGTGTAGAGAACAACGGCTCTCGTAAGCTATGACATGGCCTTCTTGCATCAAGACCGCACCCAGACTACGACCACAAGCATCATAATATACTTCAAATGACTTCTGCAAGTCCGGCAAAGTCAAAATAGGTCCCGTAGTCAATTTCTCTTTCAATGTCCGAAAGGCAGTCACCTCTGTGGGTCCCCACGAAAAAGGTACTCCTTTCTGTGTCAAGGTATGCAAAGGGGAAGCAACCTCTGCAAACTTTCGTATGAACCGCCTGTAGTACGAACACAGTCCCAAGAAGCTTTCAACTTTATGGACATTCCTCAAATCGGGCCAATCACGGATAGTCTCTATCTTGGCCGGGTTCATTTGCACTCCTGCTGTTGACACAATGTGTCCCAAAAAATGTATCTCTGGTAGGAAAAATTCACTTTTCGTAGCATTAATCACTAATGTGTGATCTCGTAATGCCTGAAAGACTTGAAGCAGATGATCTCTGTGTTCTGTCTCATTCTTGGAGAAAACAATGATGTCGTCAAAGAAAGTGCCAACAAATAGCCTGTACTCTCGAAAAATCCTATCCATCATCCGGTTAAATGTCGCAGGAGCATTGGTTAAGCCAAAAGGCATCACCAAAAACTCAAATAACCCAAAAGTCGTCCGAAAAGCTGTCTCGTAGACATCTCCTGGCGCTATCCTGATCTGATGATATCCACTCTTCAAGTCAATCCTGCTAAAGCACGAGGATCCCTGTAACCTGTCGAGTATATCATCGATCCTAGGAATCGGAAATCTGTTCTTGATGGTGATTTTGTTGAGAGTGCTATAATCGATGCACATTCTCCAAGATCCGTCTTTCTTCAAAACCAACAACACTGGAGAGCAATACGGTGAAGTACTAGGCTGGACAAGACCCTTTTCCAAGAGGTCTTTCACTGAGTTCATAATCTTTTCATTCTGTACTCGGCTCACACGATAAGGTGGCCTATTCGGTGGCGTGCTTCCAGATATCAGATCAATGGTATGATCTTCAGGCCCTCTCAAAAGCAATTGGCATGAGCGTGGAGAAAAAAAATCTTGGCGTTCTTTTCTTCAGGTCAAAACATTTTCAACTTTTATCCATCGTTCAGTTCTCCCAAAAGAATGAGTAAGAAAACTGAAGTTCATCAAGTACAATCTCTAAGCCCTTCATTTATCAAAGTCGCTTTCTCGGCCCGGTAGTCAACCACGGCGTAGTTCTTGTGGTACCAAGGGATCCCGAGTAGAACGTCACTCGCGTGCCCTGAACACCCCTGTCATTGCAAACGAAGTTTGCCAATGCTCGGTGTAATGGCAACATCCCATCCGGGTGCCAGTCGAACTACCTCCGCCTGTGCGTCAGTCTGTCGGGCGTAGTTCCAAATCGAGCCGCCAATTCCAAGTGAAAAGAAGTTGCCCTTGGCTCCTTCAAAAGAGCTTCCTGATCCTTCACTTTGCCCCGAAAGCGGCAAAGTTTGTACTTTCATTCATTAGATTCGGTGCAGGTCCCATGCCATGTGGTACCAGTTCTGCTTTTCTATCTGCCTTTTCTGCCACATTCCTCAGCTGCTCTCGAACTCTCAGATCTGTCGTCGTCTTTATCATTGTGTTCTTTCTGTGCCTTATCAGGGCACTTTGCGGAAATATGTCAATGTCCCCGCATCCAAAGCACTTTCCCTCTCTGATGAAGCGAGCTCTCTCCTCAAGAGTAAGCTTGGGTTGTGTATCCTTTTTCTCTGGCTTGCTCTTTTTCTTTCTACTTTCATTCCCAGAAGTCTGTTCGGCTCGTTGTGTTATGGCCTTATCTGTGGGGTAGGTCAAACTGCCAGAGTGAATGGCAAAGCCCCGCTTCGCATGACTCATCAACTCCTGAATAGAAGCTGACTTCTGTTCCAAGCAGTGATCTCGGATCTCTGTAGGTAGACCCAAGGTAAACCGCTCAATCTGTTCTCTGAACGAGATCTTCTTGAATGACGAGGCGGGTAGAAAAGAGCTCCAGAATCTTTCACAATAAGAATTCAATGTATCGCTCTTGGTCATCCGGAGATGGTTCCAAGCAGCTCGTATATCTCGCTCAAACTCTTGAGTCAACCAAGAAGAAATAAAAAGCCTCTTGAATTTCAGCCATGTAACTGGCGCAGTCTTGTTTAAAAGAAGCGTGGACCACCAAGTACGAGCATTCCCCTTAAAGTAAGAGGCAGCTCTCCGAATCTTGGAGTGCTCTGAATAGCGTCCTCCCGCGAAAGCGATGTCAAACTGCTGAAAAAAGACAGCCTTCGAAGCATCCGAGTATCCTGAAAAAGTATCAAACTTGATCGAGTGGCCACCTTCCTTAAACTCTCGGACTTTCTTGCTTTTATCTTCGAGAAAGTCATACTGGTTGGCTTTGTAAAAATTCTTCTTGTTCACATAAAACTTTCCGTCATCGGACTCTGAGCTGTCTGTAGACGAGTCCTTAGTAGAACTGTCAGTCTCTCGGCGAGATGTAGCCTTCTTTGCCTTTTTCTTGCCCTTTCCAAAGCGTTGCTTCTTGCTTTGCTTTTTACCTTTTCTGTCTTCTTCGCTCGAATCCGAGGAGCTAGAAGAACTGTCAGAAGAAGAAGAAGAACTGGGTAGGTCTTCAAACTTGACGTGCTTCTTCAATTTCTTTGCCTTGTCAAATGTCGACCGACGACCCAAATATCCCGGGAAGTCAGTGCCTTTCTTCTGCTTTTTGCCGTGCTTTTTGGCTTTCTTTTGCGTGTCAAAAAGCTGAGCAATCCGTGCATCAACCACGTTCTCCAATTCCTGCTCCGTATATTTTCTTGGAGGCAGAAGGTTTCTTGAGAGCGGGTTTCGGGAGTGGTGTTGTGGTTCTCTGCCACTCCATCTGTACCTCTTCCAAAGAGGTCTGGTTCATATATTTTGCCATCTTCGGGTCCTTGGCAAAATTGAGCATCATCTTTGTTGCATCGCTGATCAACTGGCGATGCTCTATCTCTCGCCGCTCCGCCTAAGTAGGCCAAGGCGAGCCATACTCTCTGCCTGAATCTTCGTTGTGATCCCAGCCCGCATCTCCAGATGCAGAAGGAGTCGACTGATCATTGCCTGAAGCCATAGGTGCCGCGGAAAAAAATTTTGGGGATCGGATTTCCCGTAAGAGAGAAATCGGCCGTGCTCTGATACCACTGTAACAGACTTGGACACTCCAAGTCAAGAATCAACCGCGACAGCACCAAATAACCACTTCAAAACAATTCACAGATCACAATAGATTTGCACTGGCCCGGCGGAGTTCCGTGCCTAGAGATATTGGCCCCAAAGACTGGCGCCCCTTTCGGTATTTCTTTTTATATTAATCAATCATCAAAGTACAAGAGAGCGGTTAGGGTTTCACTCTCAGACTCTGCGTCCAGATGCCCTGAGAAGTGAGGCCCTCACCACTAATTTAAAGGTTACAAGGGATGCCCAAAAGCAGAGCCCCAAAAGCTTCAAATCAAAAGCAATTGCTCTCTCTCTCTCACAGAGAGTCAAAACATGAAAGCAAAAGCATTCTCTCTCTCTTTCTCATTTAAGTAAAGAAAAAGCGAAATTTGCGTCGCTCATCATTTTCCATTTAAAAAAAAAAAAAAAAAAAACGTCTCCGCGATTTCCAGAAATTAGGGTTTTTGGCAAAAATTAGGGTTTGCAGGAATTTTAGGGTTTCTGGCAGAAATTAGGGTTTTTGCTGTCCGCCACATCATCACTTTGTGACAGATGGCGAGGGTCTACTGCTGGGGGGGGGGGGGGGGGGGGGGGGGGGGGGTACTGCTGAGAAGTTGCCTGTTGAGCGGGAAGCTCCTGCTGCCTCTTCTGCCAGAAAGTGCTAACTTGGGTTTGCTTATATATTAACTTACCCAATTTGCCCTATTGACTACCCAACAAAAGTCAATTAATAAATAAGTGAAAAATGTCAAAAATAGGGAAAAATGGAATAAAGTCATCTGAAAAATCCCCAAACTGACTCTGATGGAAATGCTTATGCTTATGCAACGTGCAACCAGAGGATATGCATCTACATTGAGTGATTGGGCATGCACGGTCTACGAATAGACTCACAAAAGTGCCATATCACCTCTAATCTAACTTGACTTGACTGACGGGAACCCTGCTATGGTGTAGCTTGTCCACGGACACATAGGGTTGGGATGTGTCACGTGACATCCCCTCCTTTTCAAAGTGAGGTACTGGTACGGAACTCTATGGCGTCGAGGGAGATCGCCAAGAGCATCCGGAATCTTGGAAGGGACTCTTCGCCGGCCCACTTTGATGTGTGGGTCGTGCGATACTTGAACTTCATGAAGGTTTGCAAAGCCTTCTTCTTTGGGCCGCGCCGAAAGCGACACAAAGTCTTTTGAGTCTCCTTTCTTGCTTCAAATTCGTCTAGAGTCCTGCGTCTTTCGTCTTCAAGAATCTCCATGGCTGAAAATTCCTGAAACCACTTCCAACACAAAACCATGAACATACCCATTTCATGTAAAGTGAAGGAAGAAAATCTTGTCTTCTCTAAAGACTGTGTATTCAATGTAGATGAACATAGAGACGGAGTGACAAACCGTTCATCAAACACATGCAAACAATGCGTTCGAATCTTTTCTGTTTGATCGAAATCAATCAACTGTGGCAAATCACAATGGAAATGCCGATGCTTGGTGCTCATACTATCATGTGCTCTTTCGGAAACTGTGTCATGCCAAGGAAGAGACATGGAATGTGACTTCCTTACATACATACCTTTCAGCTTTTCATGAACAAACGGCATACATTCGTGCTCATCCATGAGAGAAGCGTGCTCAACATACAATATGTCATGCCTAGGAAAAGGAATCACATAACGATGTTGATTAAAATACAGGAAACCTTCACGAATGAAACACTCGAACAATGCGTGCGTATCAATCATGCGAACACATAATACTTCCTGTGAGGGTGCTTTTGACCAAGGCACGAGAGCCAAGATCGGTTCTTCCTGAAGGGGTTCCTCTTGAGTTGGTTCTTTCTGAGGGGGTTCTGTTGACCTAGGCTCGAGAGCCAAGATCGATCCTTCGTGATTGATTGAATCTACAACGAGGTTAGCTTCGCTAGAAAAAGCATCCACTAACACATCATCCTTGTGAACAATCACATCATCTTCATGCAACTCATCATGCTTGTGAGAAATCACATCTTGATCATGCAAATCATCATGCTTGTCATTGGCATCCAAATCATCATGCTTAGCAATATCATTCAAATCAGCATGCTTATCTTTGTCATCCAAATCATCATGCTTGTCATTCAAATCATCATGCTTATCATGGTCAATTAAATCATCATCATGCTTCACACAATCATGCAAATCTTGTGTATCATGCTTAGGAGAAGAAGAGACTGAGAGAGTCTCCTTTTCTCGAATCTCTTGTATCGGTGTCAACACTTGAGAAAAGAGTCACAACATCTCTTGCAGTGTGCTTTGGTCTCTCGATAAAATTCTGCTTGTCTTGCGTTGTTCTCTGCGTGTCTGCGTTCCATTTCTTCTTTTCTTGCTTCGCGTTCTAACTTCCTTTCCAGAAATATCTGGTCTAAAGCCTCCATAGGAGTTAGTGCAGTTGTTGCTAATTGGACTATTTTCTTATTTTTAATGATTAATTTCTTTTTTAGGATATTTTATTATGTGCACTAAGAACTGTTAAAAGATTGTAGCTATAGGAACTGCCATCAGGAACGGACAACTCTGATGTGTCATTTGATGGGTGACGGTAAACATCGTGAAGGAGTTTCCGTAAGTTCGGTGGAAAGGGCCGGGTTACGAGTGCCTCTGATGCGTCACATGATGGGTGACGGGTGCATCAGTAAGGGGGCATCCCGTAGGCTAAGGAGGAAATCCGAACTGAGTAAGAAAATACGCGTAAGAAAGCAAGCACAAGAATAAAGATGGGTTCAATGAAGCTTTTTACGAAAAGTAGGAACAGTCGCGGGACGGTAGATGTTTTCCTGCTAGGAGTCTGTGTCTGCATTGCATCTATGTCGTGTCCTGCACCCGAGGACGCTTGGAATGTGTTCGTATAGCATTATTTTCACTAACTGAGTGGGTTTTTAAAGTTTGAACAGGTTCACACTTTATTTTATAAAGTGGCCGGTCACTTTTAAGTGACCAGCCCTTTATTAATAAAATAAAGCAAGTCTCTAAAAAGCCAGCGCTAATAGCTACGCAGGGGGCTGATTTTGCGATTTCTCTCTCTCCTCTCTCTAGAAAGCGCCAGCTTCAACGATTTCTCTCTCTCCTCTCTCTAGGAGCACCAGGCTCTGCTTTTTGGACCCCTATTCCCGCCGGGTGCCAAGGCCTATAAAAGGACAGCTAGCGTTCAGTTTCTGAGAAGCCGGAAGAAGCCGGAAGCAGCAGAAAGCACTAGCGTTGGGATTCTGGAGCAGAGGCTGGGGACGGAAACTGCGAGTGTTCGTGTGACGACTGAGGACGGAGGTCCCTTTTCCGAGTAAGGAGCGACAGGTATACAGTGTTGATACGCATTGAGAATTGTTGCTTTGTGTGGTTTGTTTTGTAGGAATCTCCCGTCCTACGGGGAAGTACGGCTTTACGCCTAAGTCCCTTTACGGGAAAGTACGGCTTCGCGCCTAAGTCCCTTACGGGAAGGAACGGCCTTGCGCCCAAGCCCTTCACGGGAAAGCACGACCTTCGGGTCTAAGGTTACAGAATGGAGGGGTTTTCTCGGGTTCTCGTGCTTGTATACGAATTCTCCCTGAATCAAAGAATACTCTTAACGGGGGGGGGGGGGCCAGCCCATCTTCTTGTCCCCAATACTGTGTCGATCTTGTCCCTTCTCTCACCTTTGCATAGTATTTTATTTTTCAGATTTCTAAGTGCTCGTGTACGCTCCCGTTTTGTGACAGTGGTATCAGAGCTCGGACTCCTCTCTTTCTCTGCAAAGAAGGACGATTTCGGGAAGAACGGGAAGAACCATGTCGGGCCAAGGGAGAAGCATTGAAGAGGAGCTTCAACAAGTGCAAGCTCAGCTTGCGGATTTGCAACAAATCTTACTGTTGCCAGACGTCCAAAAGCTCTTGGGCGGAATGAAGAAAACGAATGGAACTGAGGCAACCGAGCATCCAGACAACACTGTTGGCGTGAGACCACAGGAGGCAAGAGAAGAAGAACGTGCCGAAGTGCACAAAGGATCTTCGGATCGGAATGAAGGGCCTACTTCAAGGAAAGGCCAGGAAAAAGCGCTCTCTCTGCAAGACGAGAGCAAGGACATCTCTATCTCATCTCCATCTTATTCTCCTGATTATACTTCTACTTCTCGATCATCTCGTCAGAAGAAGGAAGCCGCTACTACTGCCACTACCCTACATCAACCTAAAGATAAGCCTCGATTCAAGAAGCATGGTCGCAAGTCTCAACATCGCATGAGAGTCTTCAAATCGGGCGACAAGGACATCAAGTTCGAAACCTACAACGGACGGAGAGACATCTCCAAAACACTATCCTTCATCAGACAGTTCGAAGTCGCCTTTACCAATGGGCACTTCATAGAAAGATCCAAATTACGCCATGTGGGGATGCACCTCAAGGAAACGGCAAGTAATTGGTGGCTAGCCAAGATTCTTGAAGGTTCACAGGCCAGAACCTGGGAGAGATTCAAATCTGAATTTTATGAACAGTTTCTTCCGCCTGACTTCGAGCAGAACATACGGAAGGAATGGGACTGGCTTGCCCAGAAGGAACATGAAAGAGTAACGTCTTATGTGGACAAGTATTGGTCGGTTCTTTTGAAGGTCACTCCCTTCATGAAGATTGCCGACGAGGAAAAGAAAAGAAAGTTCGAAGCGGGTCTCCAACCGCAGCTTCGAAAGAGTATGAAGGTGTATCCGCATGATACTCTTCAAAGGATGATGGAGTCAGCAATCATTGCTGAGGATTTGCACTCAATTGGGACGCCGAGAAAGATGGAGCATAGCACTTACCATGCAAGACAAAGAGGGGTCTACGATGACCAAGGGGGCCAAGGAAGAAAACGTCCTCACTCCAGAGACGATGATCATTCTAAGAAGCCAGAGGGCACTGGCAAGCGAACTAAGTATCTTTCTCCTACTCAACTTCAAACTTTCAGAGAGGAAGGAAGATGCTTCTACTGTGGCGAGAAAGGACATATGAAACCGGATTGCCCTCTAAAGCAGCAACGGCAAGAACAAGCTTCTGCGAGACAAGAGAAAGCAAGGAAGGAACCCGCACCGCCAAGCTCGAACTCAATTCCAGATGTTCAGGGAAACACAGAAACGGAGAAAGGAAAGCGTCAACTTCTGAAGGGCTGGGGGTCTTTGAACAACCAGCGAGTACTGATTCTTTATGATCCAGGATCCACGGATAACTTCATCTCCCTGAATACTGCGGAACGTTTGTGCCTCACACCGGCTCAGCTTGGCACACCGGTTACATCCGGATCGGCATTCGAGGGGTTGACAACCAATGCAACTCCCGTGCAAGGACAACTCAATCTTCGGATTGGCGAGTACAAGGACCGCGAATCATTTTTGATGGCACCCATCGAGGGATGTGATATCATCTTGGGTATGCCATGGCACTTCCACATGACACCTATCCCCGATTATGTGGAAAAGACCCTCACTTTTGATCATGGGGGTAAGAAAATAAAGATTCATGCTGATGCAGGAGATTGGCAGTTCCCAATTGTAAGCCATATCTCCATTAAGAAAGAAATGAAGAAGTGTGTTTCTGCTTACTTGATTTTTACACGTGAGAAGGATAAAACTAGTAGGGACGAGTGTGACATAAAAACGCGTTTCATGCAGATGAAACCTCGAAACCTCGAAACCTATGAAACGTTTTGCCGAAACACATGAAACGGACAGGCATTTTTTATGAAACGTTTAAAATTGGAGTTTTTTTTCTTTTTTTTGAGGAGTTAACAGATGATTGTGGTCCCTAAAGCTTATGGTTTGTGACATTGAATTAAGTTTGAACTTTGTTCAATAGAAGTACTTTGCTAAATGAATCAATGATGCATCAGTTATGATTCATGAAACTAGTGGCTATGTTTTAACTTTCATCAATACTGAACATCTCTTTGATCGTGCTCGCTTGAAGTCGCTTCTAAGCAGTGAGCACGTCTCTCTCTCTCTCTCTCTCTCTCTCTCTCGCGTACATTAAAGTCTAGAGTCATGTGTGCTACATTGTATACGTATTTATCATATTTTATTAATATATAATTTAATGTCGTTTATGAAACCTGTTTCATGTTTTTGACGCTATGAAACGAAACGTTTCGAAACCTCGAAACCCCGAAACGACCGAAACCACGAAACGTTTCATGTCACACTGGTAGGGACTCTCTCTCTAGTCTGAAAATTAAGCGTCTTCAATTTATTGAAAAGTACAAAGATTGTTTCATAGAAACACTTCCTGATGAACTCCCTCCGGTACGCCCGGAAAATCACCGCATAGATCTCATACCGGGTAGCTCGCCTCCCAATCAACCCCCTTATCGGGTAAGTCTTGCTCAGCAAGAGGAAATTCTGAAGCAAGTCAACGAGCTTCTAGAGAAAGGGTTAGTACGGCCCAATGCTTTACCCTGCTGCTCTCCAGTTCTACTGGTGCAGAAGAAAGATGGCACGTTTCGAATGTGCATAGACCATCGGTCTTTAAACAAGATCACGATCAAGAATCGATTTCCGATTCCCCGGATTGATGATATACTTGATAAGTTGCAGGGTGCAAGTGTCTTTACTCGCATAGACTTAAAGAGTGGGTATCATCAGATACGGATCGCCCCTGAGGATGTCCATAAGACTGCTTTCCGCACAACCTTTGGACTATATGAATTTTTGGTAATGCCTTTCGGCTTGACCAACGCTCCTGCGACGTTCAATCGCATGATGACCACATTTTCAGCCTGTATCGAGCTTTTATGGGAGTATTCTTTGACGACATACTCATCTTCTCTAAGTCAGAAGAGGAACATCAGAAGTACTTGGACTTAGTGTTTCAAGAATTGCGAAAGCATGAGTTGCATGTGAATGCAAAGAAGAGCGAGTTCTTTCTCTCAGAGATACACTATCTCGGCCTTATAGTCTCTCACAATCAAGTGAGTATGGATCCTGCCAAGATCCGAGTGGTAGAAGATTGGCCTATTCCCACTACGGTACATGATGTACGTAGCTTTCTGGGATTATGTTCATATTATCGAAGGTTTGTCCGAGGATTTGCACATGTAGCAAGACCACTTCATGATTTGACAAAGAAGAAGATTCCTTTCAGATGGGGATCGAGACAACAAGGAGCTTTTGATCGGCTCAAGTACTTGCTAAGCCATGGACCTATTTTGATAGTGCCTGACTTAAGGAAACCATTTGAGGTTCACTGCGATGCTTCATGCGATTGCATCGGAGCATTGTTAAACCAAGAAGGCCATGTAGTGGCTTATGAAAGTAGACGTCTTAAGGATGCAGAGTTGCATGCATCAATCTACGAAAAGGAACTCTCGGCTGTGATTCACGTTGTCAGGAGTTTTTTGGAGCAAGGGATTGCGCATATGTACATATACATGCATGGTGTATCAAATAAAGAATTGCCCATTTTTCAGAGCCAGGTGGTTACGTGGGGCCCACATGTGTACAGGTAGGACAGGATGTACATAGTGCGTAGATTTTCACTATTACCAGTACTAGTGTGTTTTCTATATAATAATGAGGAGTTGGTAGCGCATAAAACTTCTCGCGAAAGCTATCCGCGGGCCGACAACATGAGGTAAGCAGGTGCGTCAGATGGCATCTAGTGGTGTCAGGAGGCCGAACGGGGTCAAGACTTGCACGTGGATAAGTACGGACACGACGTGGATGTGTTCTTGTGATAATTATGCAGAGAGGTCATCATGAAGACCATATTTTGGGGCCACTTCACGTGGTGGCGAGATGCATTATTGGAAAAAAGCTGAGTGCCATGTGTGCGAATGATGCAAAAAAGGTGACAACTATGCACTGCGAGGTCAGTTTTTGGCCTGTTCGGGGTCCGTTTGAGGTCATCTAAAAGGCCAAGGGTGCCCAACTAATAAAGCTAAGTGTGGGAACTGAAAAAACAGAGAGAAGACCAGAAAAAACGTGGAGAAGAGAGGAGGAACAGCCGCAGGTGTGTTTTTGGTGTTTTTGGAGCCTGTTTTGGCCGTAAACTGCTCATCCGAGGTCGGATTTGAGCACTTTGACATTGTAGACTAGGGTTTTGGGCCGTTTCGGACGCGATGGCGCTGTTCATTTTGCCAAATTCCTCACTCTTTTCTTGCTGTTTTTCTGTGTAAGTTTCTCCTATGAGCGAAGTTTCTGCTCTAGTTTGTGATTGTATCTGGCTTATTTTACCCATATTGTGTGAGGTGTTTGCCCCATTGGTGTTGGCCCAAGCTCATTTGTATCTAAAAATCAGAAATTCTCCTCTTTTGAGCTGAGTTTTTTGGGGGTGTGTGTGTATGTGTGTGTGTGTGTGTGTCTGTGTGGAGTGGGCAAGTGGATAGTCTCTCTCCTCTCACTCCAGAGGTGTGTTCCCTGTCTCGGCCAGGTGTGTTGTCTACGTCGAGTGGCGCCCCCACGGAGGATCTTCTTCGAGTACCTTCTGCTTCGAGCTTCGAGCTTCGAGCTTTGGGATTACAGGTTGCAGGTTGCAGGTTACAGGTTACAGGTTATAGGGATAGGGAGAGGTACAGGTACAGGTGATTCACACAGGTACAGGTAGCTGGAGTACAGTGATATACTAGCAGTGATCACTTGCAGTTGTTGTGGGAATGCATCACTTGGCGCCTATTTGAGCGCATTGTCTGCTGGACTGTACGTTACTTGTGGAAACTGTCATTGTACGCATTTGTGGAGCCATACTTGGTTGTATTTGGCAGTCCCAGCCATTTCTGAGACTTGGTCTGGAAGATAGTCATTTCTGAGACTTGACTATATGCGATTTGCATTAGCCTTCGTGTGAGGGTCGATAGCGTGAAGTTTTTATTGAGCTGGGAGATTCTCAAATGTGGAGATCCTTTCGGTGATACAGGTAGCTGGAGCACCCTTTTTGTGACCTCGCCATAGGCTATGTACTAGTGAGTCCTACTTGATGCTCGGGTTCTATTGTTGACAGTTTATGCATACATAGACAGTCTATATTTTGGGTTCCTACTGCTCTACTTTTGGGGAAACTCTGTCGAAATTTTCCCAAGTTATGATGGCTGGTTTTTTGGTATTTTGAGCCATTTATATTGTTATGTTGCTGAAATTTTGGCAAAATCAGAGGTTGAGTCAAGTGTGCCTTCTTGGGAGCTTCATGGTTGGCTTTAATGGATGATCAAAATGGCCCTTAGTTCACTCCTTTTCATTTAACTCAAAGAATTCAGATTAATGTTCATGTGTCCAGGAAGATCTTTTTCCAGCATCGCATAGTCTTTATGTTTGGGCCAAGAAGATTGAGAGAGATCCTGGAATGTCCTTTGCCTGTTGTCATTCCGATGATTAACTATGAAAACTCATTTGATGTGCATGTGTTTGTCCTTATCTAAAGACAAGCTCCATTGAAGTTTCTGGGGATTGAGTAGCGAAAAGTTTTGGATTCTTGCACGTGTGTTCAAAGGGATTCTCAAAGCATAGTAGCTTGGGTAGCCATGGCTTTCTCTTATCCGGAATTTCATGGAAGAAGTGGTGAAGATGCGGAAGACTTTCTGGAGCAAGTCGAGGTGGCATGCATAAGCAACAATATGTGTGATGAGGAGAAGATTTTGAGGCTATTTGGATTGCTTTTGAAAGATGAGGCTCGTGTTTGGTTCATGGATTTGGAAGCTAAAGAAGCAGTGGCTTCTTCTTCTGGTTTAAGTCTTGACAAGTTTATAGAAGCTTTTTTAGAGCGTTTCCAGGTTTTTGAAGATGCAAATGCAGTATGGAATGAGCTCAATGCTCTTAAGCAAGGTTCTTGTCAAGGTCTTGATGCCTATGTACAAGGTTTTACAGATTTATGGACTCGTTGGTGTGTTGCTCTTAAGGATGAGACCCCCCCTTGTTCATTGAAGAAAAGTTATTTTGTTGATGGTTTGTCACCTTGGTTGCGGTTCGAGGTTGAGTTGAAGAGGCCCGAGTCTTTTGAAGATGCGGTATGCATTGCAAAGCACAAGGAATGGAAGTTTAAGCGTCTTGAGGAACATGGTATCAGTATAGGTATGCATGTGCAAGATGGATTTGACATGGAAGATGAAGTTAAGCCTAAGCAGGTGAAAAGTAGCCTATCCTATGATGCTTCTCGTTTCTTCCCAAGGTCTATTGTGAAGCGTAAAGAGGTCTTGCAGGTTGACAGGTTTATGGAAGAGCCTAAAGAGGTGAGTAATGCTTTGGATACAGGATTGAAAAATCTTGAAGAGGATGCATTGGCTACTTGTGTACCTTGTGATTCTGGGTGTGAGTGTGAGGTTGAGGTTATTGATGATGAGCACGTATCTTTGGATACTAGTTCCTTGGAAATTAGGGAAGAGGGCAAGGTTGAGAGCCATTTTGTGGATTTGTTGGACGTGGAGCCTGTTTTGAATCCATATTTTGATGTATGTGCAATGATTCACCGATTTGTGATCATGATTGTGGTTTAGAGCAGGGATATGTATTCTTGGAGACTGATGAACCCATGCTAGAAGCTATGGATAGTGGTGCTCGCCATGATTATGATGTGGATAAAGTTATGTGTGATGAGTATGCTTATGATGATGAGAAGGGGTTTGGCATATATGAGTCCAATCTCAGCTATGTGGATACCTATGCTAGGGATATGTGTGCTGCGGGGATACTTTTGTGCTTTGGATATCAACAACTTTACCTTCACACAATGCTTTTAGCTACTTGGGTGCATGATTTGCAGGTTGTTGCTATGGCTAGTGAAGCCAAGATGCCAGGTGATGAGTCACTTCAGTTGTCTCTATCGGTTGGGTTGAATGTGGCATGTAATATTTATGCTTTTGGAACTCCAGATAGGGCGGATGTGTTAGTTGGATATGCCTATGGTGCATTTTGGTTGATTGTTGACAAATATAGGTGTGGTGTTATGATTCTTCTTTGCAGCAGATGAGTTTGTCCGGGATTTGGACACCGCCTACGGGCAAGTTAGGAGAGCTATTCTACGCTCTGAGGAAAAGCATAAGAAAGCTGCAGACAAGCACAGAAGGAATCTAGACTTAACTGTCGGACAGTTAGTCTTACTCAAGTTTGAGAAGGGAAGACTTAAGAAACAAGCTTCTCATAAGGGGAAGGTGGTAAAACTTTCTACCCGTTACTATGGGCCGTTTAAGATCACTGAGCGAGTGAATGATGTCACCTTCCGACTAGAGCTACCGCTTAATTGGAAGAGCCATAATGCTTTCCATGTCAGTTTACTCCGGCCGTATGTGGGACCGCCTCCAAGCTAGCCTAGTGCCGAGGAACCTCCTGAGGTTGAGGAAACAGAAGAAATACTCCAACCGGAGCAGATAGTAAGTCATCAGGAGCGGCCTCCCAAATCCGAAAAGATAACACGGAAGTATTTGGTTAAGTTTAAGAACTACTCGAATCTAGATGCTCAATGGATGACGCAAGAGGAATTAGCAGCTTATCCCGAGATATTGGGGGTATATGTCCAAGCACTACAGTTGAGGTCAACTGTTTAGAAGCCAGAGGGATGTTGCTAATTGGACTATTTTCTTATTTTTAATGATTAATTTCTTTTTTAGGATATTTTATTATGTGCACTAAGAACTGTTAAAAGATTGTAGCTACAGGAACTGCCATCAGGAACGGACAACTCTGATGTTTCATTTGATGGGTGACGGTAAACATCGGGAAGGAGTTTCCGTAAGTTCGGTGGAAAGGGCCGGGTTATGAGTGCCTCTGATGCGTCACATGATGGGTGACGGGTGCATCAGTAAGGGGGCATCCCGTAGGCTAAGGAGGAAATCCGAACTGAGTAAGAAAATACGCGTAAGAAAGCAAGCACAAGAATAAAGATGGGTTCAATGAAGCTTTTTACGAAAAGCAGGAACAGTCGCGGGAGGCCAGATGCTTTCCCGCGAGGAGTCTGTGTCTGCATTGCATCTGTGTTGTGTCCTGCACCCGGGGACGCTTGGAATGTGTTCGTATAGCATTATTTTCTTTAACTGAGTGAGTTTTTAAAGTTTGAACAGGTTCACACTTTATTTTATAAAGTGGCCGGTCACTTTTAAGTGACCAGCCCTTTATTAATAAAATAAAGCAAGTCTCTAAAAAGCCAGCGCTAATAGCTACGCAGGGGGCTGATTTTGCGATTTCTCTCTCTCCTCTCTCTAGAAAGCGCCAGCTTCAATGATTTCTCTCTCTCCTCTCTCTAGGAGCGCCAGGCTCTGCTTTTTGGACCCCTATTCCCGCCGGGTGCCAAGGCCTTTAAAAGGACAGCCAACGTTCAGTTTCTGAGAAGCCGGAAGCAGCAGAAAGCACTAGCGTTGGGATTCTGGAGCAAAGGCTGGGGATGGAAACTGCGAGTGTTCGTGTGACGACTGAGGACGGAGGTCGCTTTTCCGAGTAAGGAGCGACAGGTATACAGTGTTGATACGCATTGAGAATTGTTGCTTTGTGTGGTTTGTTTTGCAGGAATCTCCCGTCTTATGGGAAAGTACGGCTTTATGCCTAAGTCCCTTACGGGAAGGAACGGCCTTGCGCCCAAGCCCTTCACGGGAAAGCACGACCTTCGGGTCTAAGGTTACAGAACGGAGGGGTTTCCTCGGGTTCTCGTGCTTGTATACAAATTCTCCCTGAATAAAAGAATACTCTTAACGGAGGGGGAGCAGCCCATCTTCTGGTCCCCAATACTGTGTCGATCTTCTCCCTTCTCTCACCTTTGCAAAGTATTTTATTTTTCAGATTTCTAAGTGCTCGTGTACGCTCCCGTTTTGTGATAGCAATCCTTGTCGTAGATGGTGAAGGGGGAGGGTCGGAAAAACCTCCTGGTGGGGAAAATTCTTCTTTGCCTCTCTCATGCTCATCACTTTCAAGCGAAGTATCCATTCCACTTCGAGTGATGATCATTCTGAAGTCATAGGTTCTTGTGGGTTCTTAAGTTCACGAGGAACTTGGGTTCTTGAGGTCCTTGATTCGTGAGAATCTTGGGTTCTTGAGGTTTTCTTTCGCTTGCAAATCGCGTTAAGAAGGATCTTCTCTTCACCCGAGTTCTACTCTTTTCTGCGGGCGCACCCCTTGGCGGCCTTGGGCTCACACCAAGGTTGCTTTTTCCCACCTCACGTCGATTGGCCGGCCGCTAAGTGCACGGTCCGCTCTCAATGAGTGAAAAGAGACACAAGGGGAGGCTGGACAAGCCCTTCTTTCTTGGGATTCCCGTCACTCTTCAACAAAACACGATTACGAATTGCCACGCCCAAGTAAACTTGGGTTCGTGCGATCGCAACAAGCAAAAAAATTCTTGTGGTTCTTGCGGTTCTTTCCTTGAGTAATGCAGAACACTTCCAAAGCTCTGATACCAATGTTAGGTGCAGCGGAATGAATGTTGTATTTTTCTCAAGATTAGTGATCTTTATTGCTCAAGGTTCCTTTTAGTTCTTAGGGAAAGAGAGAGCTTTCCGTCCTTATGAGAGTGCTATGATCACAACACAAAGTGAGTGGACACGGTGCGTGGAAGTGAATGAGACTGAGAGAAGGAGAGAGAAGAGATACAACACCCGAGAGGTTGTAAAACCCTCCTCCGAAGGCCCCACTCTCGTCGGCGAGAGTGGTCTACTTTGATTGCACAAAGGTGTACAATGCGAATGCAATGGACTGATGCAATGGGACTATTCCGATGACGACGACAGTGGTGACGACGACGACTTCGTGGCTGAAATCTGTAATCTTCTATCTGCTGTTTTTCATGGACTGTTTCGGGCTGAAATTGACTGTTTTGTCGCTGTTTCAATGGCTGAATCTGATGGTTGTATCGGGGGTCATGCTAGAGACAAAAACGCTGATGTATTGTACCTGCTAAGCTGCGTTTTGATGCTGAGTTGTACCTGCTGGAAAACGCTGCCAAGGCTGGGGAATACCTGCTGAAAAACACTAGTAAAGGCTGTGTTTTTTTCCCTTGCTGAAAATCTGTTATGGCTGCGTTTTTACCAAGGCTAGAAGCTGATGACAACGCTGGAATCTACTGCTGGTCTGCTATCCCAATGATGACAAAAAACGCTGAAATGGTCTGTCCTTCTAGCGTTAGTAAATGGCTGAGATCGCTGATGTTGGTGCTAGGGGAAAACCGCCAGAGACGAGGCTTATGGCGATGGTATGCTGTGGGTGGCAACGCCAATGGAAGTTGGGGGATGGCGAGGGTCTACTGCTGGGGGGGGGGGGGGGAGGGGATACTGTTGAGAAGTTGCCTGTTGAGCGGGAAGCTCCTGCTGCCTCTTCTGCCAGAAAGTGTTAACTTGGGTTTGCTTATATATTAACTTACCCAATTTGCCCTACTGACTACCAAACAAAAGTCACTTAATAAATAAGTGAAAAATGTCAAAAATAGGGAAAAATGGGATAAAGTCATCTGAAAAATCCCCAAACTGACTTTGATGGAAATGCTTATGCTTATGCAATGTGCAACCAGAGGATATGCATCTACATTGAGTGATTGGGCATGCACGGTCTACGAATAGACTCACAAAAGTGCTAGATCACTTCTAATCTAACTTGACTTGACTGATGGGAAGCCTTCTATGGTGTAGCTTGTCCATGGACACATAGGGTTGGGATGTGTCACGTGACACTGGTTGTTTGCAAAACGTTGGCTGCTTTTTCATGAAGACGCTGGTTATGCTAGGAGAACCTGATGCGGAGATGTGCTGTCCCAGGCCATGGAAAGCCTAAGCTGTTGATACCATGTTTGGCGTCTGATACCATGTGAATGTGCGTGTGTGCAGAAGCGTGAGAGAGAGAGAGAGAGAGAGAGAGAGAGAGTAGACAGAAACGCCGAAGATGGTGAAGAGGGGGCGATCAGCCCCCCAGGACTACCATGAGCAGAAGACCCAATAAAATCTGATGTGTGATCACAGAGATCATACTAATGTACTGACAGGGTCTTTTGCTCATGGTAGTCATGGGGGGACTGATCGCCTCCTCTTCACCATATCTTGCGTTTGTGGTCTACTCTCTCTCTCTCTCTCTCTCTCTTCTCTCACGCTTCCTCACACGTGCGCACTCACATATGGCATGTGCAATCCAAACGTGGTTGGGTCTGTGAGGCATGATGCACCTACAACAAAAGTACGACGACCAAAAACGTTCATGCTTTTGCGCAAAGATATGTTTCAGAGAGAGAGAGAGGGAGGGAGAAAGTGGGAGAGAGGTAAAGTTACTTACTGGGCACGAGATCCTATTGTTGCGACTTTGCGATATCTCTCTTTGCAACATCACTCTCTGTAAAGAGTATAGTCAAGACATATAGGTGTTTAAAAGTCCCAAATAGGAGTGCTCATAAAAGTCGGTAAATAATGTTTTTAGGCCCTAAATTTCGTATGGTATGATTTGTTGGTACGGATACCCGTACTTTACCGATGTACGGTATGATACGGATCTGTATGTACATACAGATCCTACCTTGCACTAATTTGTGCACATCTTTGGTAGCACATAGGGCTCATATCATTTGCAGCTTTGTAGCAAACGGGGGCCACCAATCTAGAGCCAAAGGGTTACAATCCGTGGCAACCACGGGAGTTTGCAAGTATTGTGAACCTATAATTGAAGCTACATGTGTTGCAAAGAGGAGGATTCATCAAGAGCTTTCATCATCTTGCAATCTTGTAGAAGCCCCAAGAGGAGCGTGCATCTTTGAGGAGTTACCTGGTTGTTTCCAAAGACATCATACAAAGGACTCACCATGGCTTGTGGGCAATCCAAAGGACATACCCATCTTCATCATACATTTGGTGTTGGTCTCGCCCATCCTGCTATGTTGGGGTAGAATAGACTTGCTTGTAACCTTTGTGGACTTTGGCATTGGTATAGCCCTCTATCCGCTCTACGAGTATCCATCCGGTTTGTGTTTTGGGTCACACAATCCTGGTGGGACAACAAAGGTACCTGTTTGTCGATAACCAGCAAGGACATCGTTATTTTTTAAAATATTTCTCTTAAAAAAAAACCCATCATCGATGCACATTGTAGTCCATTGCTTGCGAATAGATGCATCACGACGATCTATGTCACTTGGACATTACCACATCACCCGGAGGAGCCTCTGTCTCTTAGAAGCAGGTGTGGTGGACGTCATCTAGAGGGCCATTCATTAGAGACAATCTTGTGGTATGCGTGGAGTTTGGTACCGGTACCTCACCTTAGGTAGAAGGGGATGTTAAGCAGAAGAGGATGTCACGTGCACATGACTATTTGCCACGTGGACATGCTATCATCACGTGTTTAGAGCCAAGGTTTGTCTGCAAAGAACGAGGGATTTAGTTTTGGCAATTTTGTGAGTCTGTTCGCAAAAGATGCATGTCCGAACAAAGTCCATGTGAAAGGCTTTGGAACCCTCTTGCATGTCTGGACAAGTCTATCAGAAAGGCATTTCCAGCTTTGGAGTCCTCTTGCATAAATGGTTTGTACACACATTTGGACGGGTGTATGTTATTATTCTTCGGTGGGCATCTGGCAATATAGGCATGCAGATTAGGTCTAGAGGAACTTGTCGGTCTAGCTCCTAGCTCAAATGCATCCAAGTGCCATAAACTTTGCTAGAACCTCCATGTCTGCACACAACACTTACTAGATGGTATCCACTCATGAGATGGAAGGTGGTAGATGGAACTTGAGGTCACTTTTCTGGTATAAAAGGGCCCCTACCTTCAACAAATTCCTTCAAAGGTGAATCTGGGCTTATCTTGGATTCATAAGGTATATTTTTTAGTCGTGTAACGGACATGCAAATTTCACATTGTGAAGTTTTCGTCCGAGTTACGACCAATTGATATTGTGCTAATTCTTTCTATCTTTTGTGGTGCGTATGCCTTATCAACTACTTCATTTTTGTGCTAATTCTTTTGAGTTGTCTATACCTTGCACTTTCCTTCAAAGGTGAATCTGGGCTTATCCTGGATTCATCTAGGTGTACTTATATTCTTTGGGCGCCTTGCAATGTTAGCCTCTGGTGTCTATGGTGAGCACTGTTGCCCTTCTTCGGCTAGCGTTTTTGGTTGGAGATTGCTGCCTTAGTCTGCCAGCCTTTTCAGCTTTGCTAGCACCCCAATCTGCAGCCATCTGTGGTCATTCTGGCAGCCATCGCTGTCATTTCCCTAGTACCTCATTGCTGGAGTCCTTAGCCCCGTTTTCTGCCCATCAAGTTCCGCACCGGCCGCATCAGTTTTCAGCCTGCATTAATGCTAGATCTTTTACGTTCTCAGCATCTCAGATCTGCGCTTTGGCAGCCAGTATTTAGCCCTTGAATTGTCTCACATCGGGTGTACAAATCAGCCCCAACTCTATCCCATGGTGGCCATCCGAAACCCACATCGAGTCAGATCTCATTGGTATATTAAATCAGACCCAGAGGTGCTTCATTCCGAAGAGTTACTGCGGCTACATCATCCATACAGTCGAGTAGAAATGGTGTGGGGGCCCTTGAGAGGGTAAGTTGGGACCCCATCGTTGCATATTCCCCCCCCCCCCCCCCCCCCCCCCCCCTCTCTCTCTCTCTCTCTCTGTATTCTTCTCAGAGACTCATCAGGCCCCTGGATAGGTGATGCCACATGTGGTGGGATACAGATGGGAGACAGCTCACAGGACCAATGCGAGATCTGAGCACGGGAGTAGAGGTTCAGGAGGAGTAGCAATGCTATTCAGAGAGGAACTACAACCATTACTGCATATTATACGAAGAGATTATCATGCTAGATATATGTGGGTGAGATTGAGAGCTGACATGGGTCGATTCCTATATATTGCCATATGTTACTTTCCTCCCAGTACATCAGTGTATGCTGCATCCAGAGGGCAGTCGCCTTTCTCTATACTAGACGATGACATATGGGAGTTTTCTAGAGATGTGATATCATTCTCCTAGGGGACTTCAATGCCCGAACGGGCAACTCGCAGACAGTCTTCTACGACACTGCAGATGAGATGCTTAGAGAGCTGGATGTGGATGAGCTGGGACTTGACAGATGCTCAGATGACAGAGAGCAGACGGAGTATGGAAGATACCTCATGGAAATGACGACTACACATGGATTAGCCATACTTAATGGTTTACAGCGATTTCCTGGAGCAGCCGGTTTCACATGCTTCCCACACAGACATGGGGCCAGTACAGTGGATTATGTTATGACACAATCGAGCTTTGTACCGTGCATTCAAGATTTCACAGTGGGAGCCAGGCCAGTGGGCATAGCAGTAGATCATGCTCTCTTGACACTGTCCGTTAAATTTCAGTATAGTACAACCCAAACATCAGGAGGTAGGTCACACACCCGCTATACATTTACACCAGAGACTGATTTCGTTTATACAGAGGAGATCTGGGACCGTCTATTGGAAGGCACAACTAGCACAAATGGTACAGGCCTCTCAGTGGAGGAGTGCACCACTCTACTGACTAAGACACTGCATGGGGCTACATCAATGGCATACCCACACACTCAGCCGGGCAAGAGACGACATTCTGGGAGCATGCCCCAGAATAGTTGGTATGATGAAGAGTGCAGAGAGATGAGAGCCCAGCTTCAGAGGGATCTTATCTTAGGAGTCATCACCTACAGACAATCTCGGATTGCTTTCCGACGCCTTGTGCGACGGAAGAAGCGAGCTTACCTAGCTCAGATGGAGCAAGACTTATATCAGATGTTCTTGAGTAGGGACTCAGGAGAGGCATGGCGACTCTTCCATGAGCACTCCCCTCCCCCAGTGATTACTTCACCTGACGTGTGGGGCCAATATGCGACATCATTATATACGGTTCCTGGACAGGAACCCCTTCCAGACCCTACCAAGCCTTGCCCAGCTACGAGCACTTTCTTTACATCTGAGATGGTACAAAGGGCCATCGACAGGATGAGGACCGGGAAGGCATATGATCATGACGGTCTAGTAGCGGAGCACTTTATACATGCCAGGGATATGTTGATGGAGGTTCTCGCAGTGTTGTTCAATCGTGCCATGTGTGAGGGGTTACCTGAGACTTGGAGGTTGTCTAATATTGTGCCCATCCTCAAGGCTGGTGACCCTACAGAGCCTGGGAACTACCGCACTATTATGGTTGGACACACATTGGCACGGTTGTATGCATCTATTCTGGAGCAACACTTGAGTAATTGGGCAGAGGCGAGGGTGTACAAGCAAAGGGTCAGGCCGGCTTCAAGAGGGGTTTCTCCACTCTTGATCATATTCTGACACTCAGGGCCATCATTGAGGAGGGCAGAGCACATGGGAGACGGATCTATTGTAGCTTTGTGGATTTTCGCAAAGCCTTTGACATGGTACCAAGAGTTCGATTGATGCACAGACTACAGGAGATGGGGGTGCCCATAGAGGTGATTTGGGGGATTATGGCTTTGTACAGACCAGTGATGGGACATGTACGCACTTCGGAAGGGGTATCTGATTTAGTTCACTCTACTATTGGAGTGAAACAGGGATGCCCATTGTCTCCTACTCTATTTGGTATGTATGTTGATGAGGTGTCTGATTACATTGACAGAGAGGGTGATAGGGGTGCCCAGCTGGCAGGGACGTGGATCCCATTGTTGCTATATGCTGATGATATTGTGCTGATATCTGACTCACCAGAAGGTATGCAACGACATTTGGATGCACTACGCAGTTTTGCAGAGGATAGTGGATTGTGTGTAAACCTAGGTAAAACCAAGGTTATGGTGTTTAACACCACACCGCAATGGGTTAGGAGATCAGTACCTACTTTCAAATATGGTCAGGAGATTGTGGAGTATACAGATGCATACACTTACTTGGGGGTAGTCTTTACTGGGCCGAGATTTTCTTTGAGAAGAGCAGCAGAGACTAGACTAACTAGAGCTGGTGCGGCTCTGGGAGGAATGGAGAGGATGTGTTCGTAGGTTCAGTTCCAGGAACCTAGGACAAAGCTATGGCTCTTTGATACTTTGGTTGCCTCTACTATGTTATATGGGGTGCAGGTTTGGGGACCTTCTGTAGGCCAGGATGGTTGGAGGCGTATGGAGAAGCCCCTGGTATCTATGATCTCTCGACTGATTAGAGCCAAGGCTTCCGTACCGCATGATATCATTCGAGCAGAATTAGCTGCCCCTCCTATGGAGATTGAGGCGCTTACCAGATCAGTCTCCTTTGTACACGGTCTATGGGACACTACCAGAGACAGATATGCCAGGGTGGCTCTAGAGTCCTCCAGACAATTAGCTCTTAATGGGGATACATCATGCTGGTATGCACAGATGGCATCATGGTTTGAGACACATGGTTTCACCATGGACAGATTGCCTCCTTTTCAATACTCTCTACAGGCACCCCTGAGGTCTCTGACGCGGGTAGAGATTAATAGACTCATTCGTCAGGATCTGATCTAGTTGGACACGAGGAGGACATGGATAGAGCAGTTACAGGAGTTGGGCACAAAGATGGCTTTCTATAGAGAGCATCTTCTCCACCTCACGGGGGATGGGTTTGTGATTCGACCTAGCTATATGGACACGCATCTTTCTCATGGTTTGCGTTGTGCCATTGGACAGATACGCACGTCCTCACATCAGCTTGAGATTGAGACTGGCAGATTCAGAGGGACACCAGCAGATAGCAGGATATGCCGCTTATGCCATCTAGAGCCAGAGACAGAGGTACATTACATATGTCATTGCACAGTATACTATGAGATACGAGGCCGTTTTCATTGTCTATTCAGAGAAGGTTTTGGGCCTCTATCTAGGGTCATGAGTTATGAGGATCAGAGATGTCTTGGGCTATATCTACTTGAGTTACACAGGCATAGAGAAAGTTTACTGAGGAGAGTTGGAGAGAGACAACCCCAGAGACAGTTCACAGATTTCTTTACACTAGATAATGTACACCCAAAAGAACAGACAGAGGAGCAGCCAACAATGGAGAGGTCTGCCCGCACTACTGGCATTCTCATTGACCGAGCATTGGAGCTAGGGAGATCTAGACGACCCCGATGGAGAAGAGGAGCTACACAGTTTCGAAGGAGGCTACAGCAAAGGATTCGAGCCATGCTTGTTCGTCGTCCAGAGTGCAGATGAAGATGGACCTCTATGAAGATGGATCTCTACCTCCCTCCCATATTGTCTACACATTGTACTGCTTAGTTCACACATTTCACGCCTCCCACCTTTCACACCTATCAACTTAGTTTAGGATTCCGCAATATTCATATTTTGATATTTTGTTATCCTAGTTTAATTTATTTTGTTAATCTGACTTTGTATTAGATACACCGCATTGTAACTTTCTGGTCTCATAGGTCACTTTGGCCTTTTGAAGACGTTAATATAACATTTCATTTCATTTCATTTCTCTCTCTCTCAACTTCTCTACCTCATCTCTCTGACTCTCTCTCAAGTATCTAAAAGGAACGGTCAATAATGCAAATGACATTCTCTAATGCAAGGAAAGGACTGATAGTGTGGTTGCTGGATTTGACCTACTCTCTCGATTCTACTGCTTTTGACAACTTGCTGCCCCATTTTAAGGCTTTATTCTCCAAGAGTTAGCCCTTAGCCCCCTAAAGCCCCAAGCTCTTCAGTATACAGCATGTACAAGCATACAAATTCGTTAGGATTACTGATATTAAACATTTGAGGTGTCAAATGTAAGAAAATTGATAACAATTCCGTGAACATCAGCGAGCGTTGGTGGCTTGCGTGGCTGAATCGGCACCCTTGTAACTGTTATTGCAACAGTAGGTCACACCAGGGCACCACCCAGTTTTGGGTTGACTTGTAATGTCAAGGGTGTGCGTTGACCTTGCTGATATTTGAATCTGGTCACAAAATGTCAGTATAGACAGGCGTTCTTGCCTGAGGTAGCTCTTTTTGCAAAATAAACGAGGTTTTGGCTTTCTCAACCTCGTAATATGAAGCATTGGATACTTCTTCCGTGTCCTGAGTAGGACCCCTTATAGTACACTTGTGAATGAATAGTTATCTGAATATGACCTAAGGATTCATATTGTGCTCATTCACTTTTCTAGGAAGAAGTAATATTGCATTTTCTAAGGTGCTCTGCTATTTTGTTGCTCGTGCTTTCAGGTTATACAAGGTGATATTCTCAAGACAGAGTTGCCCTATTTTGATATTTGTGTAGCCAATATTCCATACCAGATATCGTCCCCAATAACCTTTAAGCTGCTGTCACACAGGCCTCTCTTTCGTTGTGCGGTGATTATGTTTCAGAGAGAGTTTGCCATGCGTCTTGTGGCCAAGCCAGGCGACTCTCTTTACTGCAGGCTTTCTGTGAACACGCAGCTGCTTTCCAGGGTTTTCCATCTTTTGAAAGTAAACAAAAATAATTTCAGACCGCCCCCTAAGGTGGACTCCTCTGTTGTGCGTATAGAGCCCCGTAACCCTCTTCCTCCTATCAGTTTCAAGGAGTGGGATGGTTTGATTAGACTATGCTTCAGTCGTAAGAACAAGACGCTGGGTGCCATATTTCGACAAAAGAATGTGCTTGCTTTACTAGAGAAAAATTTCAAAACTTTTCAGGCTCTACAAGGAACCCGCACGCAATCTGATGATATGGATGCTGCAATGCTCGGTGATACAACTAATGATAATTCTATGTCTATGGATTTAGCTGAAGACAGAGAGGACAAAGAAGATAATCAAGATATGGAAACGGATGATATTGATGACACTGATACGGAGATGCAAGGGGCTTGCACGTTTAAGGATAAGGTCCTTAAAGTCTTGAAAGCCAATAGTTTTGAGGACAAACGGTCTTCCAAGCTGGCGCAAGAGGACTTTCTTTTACTTCTGTCGATCTTCAATAAAGAAGGCATCCACTTTGCTTGAAATCCATTTGGTCTGTGTTGATAGTTATTGCTATGATGCTAAAAGAAGTTTGAAGGTGCGAGGTGTACCCAAGTTTTTGGCCTTCGTGTAAATGGTGTGATTTGATTTTCATACTGCTCAGTGATGTGGGACACGAGTTTACTGAATTGGATCAAGTTTAGTTTAGAAATGATAGCTTTCTAGTCTTAAGCGGGATTTTTTGAAGAAAAGAGCTTGCGTTTTAGTCGTTCGTGTATGTATGACTGTCAAAAACTTCCATTCTTCCTTCCAGTAGGAGTTTCTGACCTAATCACAAATAGATGTAGAACCTTAGCATTTCATGTTTGCAGGAGTAATATGCATTATTTAGGTGTCCTATAGGTGATCATGTCTTTAAAGGCCCTAGGGTTTCAAGGTATTTGGGTGTTCGCTATCAAGACCTGCACTATTGGAGGTTCCAGTTGGTTGCCTGAGCTTCAGAAGTGGTCCTTCTAGTCTGGACATTGACCTCTGATAGAGTTTTTGCGTACAAGCTTTTTGTAGATTGCTTCCTGTGTCTGCTGCGTGTAGTAGCTAGTGCATTGTAGAGGCATGCCCAGTTGTGTAGGTTTTAGATAGACCTCTTCAGCAGACTATGTTAGAGGTCTGTGAAGGTGCCAATCAGGTGTGGAAAGATGCCTATGGAAATCGGAGTGTTGAACCTTTATAATCCAAAGTTCTGGCACAACACCCAAAGATTTGTTGTTTTCTTTTAAGTGGAACATGCATACAAGTGGTTTGACAGATTTAAGACATTTTTCGGGAAAGAAGTGATCACTAGTGGCATGGTGGGAATCAACAATGAGCACATCATGTGCCAGTACTTGACCTCTGTTTTTGGCCAGATGTTGAGAATGATTTGAGTCCAATTGTTCAAAGATTCATTCACATTTGAGTGATAGTATATGATAAGTTGCAATGGTCAGCAAGATTTGAAACATTGTTTCTGATTTCAGCAATATTACATGACAAGTCTCAATGGAGCACAAGTTTTTGGGGCTTAATGGATTGTTATTTCGCTGGGTGTTTGTTACTTTCACCTAAGATGGCGCAAAACACAGATTATGAATGAGGGTAGGACTTACTATTGTTGGTTTGAGTGGCAAGTTGTGACAAATCTATCATGCAGTAAGCTAGTCATACAAAAGGGTTTGTGTCCGGAAATGGTTTTTTTTCCCTTAAATGGCTAGGTTTTATTCTGTCCGAGTTTGCCCTCAAGTCATGTATATAGAGATCCAATGATCTGATTGCTGATATCACTGAGGATGACATTTCATGCTTTCTAAGCTTGGTAGGCTCAGCAGTTTTTAAAGCAATGAGTATAGCAAGCTCGCAAGCAATCTTGGCCTTTTCTTTGATGCATTTTTAGGGTTCTAGTCCACACTGAAATATTTGCCCTCTTTTGCTAAGTTTAAGCTACCTCTTCTAAAACTGGTTTTTTCTCCTCTTCTGCTTAACTACCATTCATTGTATCAAGTTGTGTGTTCTTGTAAGCATAATAACAATTTTCTTCTAATGCATATTTAATGCAACTTCATTGTTGGTGGACTTGCTAATTGAAAAAGACAAATCAAACACCTTTCTCTTTGGTTTCCCTTATTATAGTTCAATTACATATGCATTGCTTCCAAGAGCTTGAAATTGGACGCACTAGTGGGAATATATCTTGTCAAAGTTGGTGTTGCGGTAGTGGAGAGCAATGGGGAGAATACATGAGAGAGAGATTGTTGAACCAACCAATTTTCAGCAACCAATTGGGCATTGAATTAGTGATTATTCAATGGGGGTTTGGTGTTGCTTATATACTAGTTTGGGACCCTTAAGTACCCCCCGAAGTAAATTGCCCAACCCAAGACTTTGCCAAATAAGTAAAATAAATACCTAGAGCCAAAATGAATATTGGGATCACATTGGGTTATTCACTTGAGATGCAATAACTTTAACACCCTTTCTGCATCTCTTAGTGGACATATGTAGGAAGACCAAGTCGATCAAGAAGCTACCATGGACATTCCAACAATTGATTAGTATACTGGATACACCTCGGTTTTGCTACTTTTAACTCTTTACCTTGGAAGAATGCCATCTTCAACATTGTTTCCCTCATAGAAAATTGAATTATAGAACGCACTACATCCAAGAATCCCCATCCATAAATTGTGAACACATAAGGTTCAAACATTCCCAAACAATGAACTTTGAAACACATCTTCCATAATCTGACCAACAACAATGGATTGGTGCACACATCCATAGTGTTTTGTATACGTCGCATTTTTCCTTGCTAGATGCCTATGCCTTTAACTTCGACCCACAAGTTCAAACATTGATAACTTGAACTCCAGCACATGGGTCCAACTCATTTGTAGGGAGCTTTTTTTGTCCCTCTTTGCTGCTCACAAGCTTGTTCCTGGTTGAAGCAAATTGGGGCAATGGCCACTTGACTAGAAATCTGGCATCGTTGTGCACTGTGGCCACCACAACGTGTGCCATGACAATTTCCTTTGTCAAGCTTGCCTTTGCCTTTGTCCTCTTGTGAGTTCTTGCTTTTGCCTTTGGCTTCACATTCCCAAGTCAAACAAAGCGTCTTCTTGCATTTATAACAATGGCTCTAGGACCTCATGGGTATTGAGACAACTAATTGCGCATGGGTCCTACTGTCCTTGTCAAGCGTGCCTTGGGCTTTGTTCTTTTGCGAGATTTGAACCTTGCCTTGGGCGTTACAATTCCAAGCCAAATGGGTTACCAGATCCCTTGAGAATTTAGTACATGCCAGGGTCGCTATATGAGTACTAGCCTTGCTATCCTTGTCAAGCCTGCCTTTGCCTCTGTCCTCTAGCGAACTCATGCATTTACGCGCTTGGCTTCACATTCCCGAGCCAAATCAATTGACGATTTCCTTGAGAGCTTCAAATTGCACATACTTATGGAACTATATCTTGTCAAAGTTGACAATGCAAAAATGTAGAGCAATGGGGAGAATACACGAGAGAGAGAGAGAGAGAGAGAGAGCGTTGAACCAATCAACTGGGCAATGAATTAGGGATTGTACAATAATGGCAAGGTGTTGCTTATAAACTGGCCCTTAAGTACCCCCCTAAGTGAATTGCCCTACCCAAGACTTTGACAAATAAGTAAAATAAATACCTAAAGTTAAAATAAATATTGGGATCACATTGGGCTATTCAATTTGAGATGCTATAACTTTAACATATAGTTCCATTTTGGTTTTTGTCAAATTTGATTTTGAAGATGGTTCTAGTGATACTTCACCATTGCTTGAGATCTACAACTTTGCAATTTTTTTTTTCGGGCAAATTCCTATAGTTTGGGAAATATGATGAGGTGATTTCAAGTTGGTTTAGTTTCACTACATTTGTGATGACCGTTGTTCTCCATTTTCAACATCAAACAATAGGTAGAGATAGGAGTAAGACTTTATAGGGGGCTACACATTTGACCTCCATAGATAGACGCAACGCACACACAAACACATAGAGGCATACCGTTAGTCGCTCACACATGAGCGTGCCTTTCTCTGAGTGTCAAAGACTTTTTTACAACCATATGTTTTTGGCTCATGTATGCCATATGTGGATTGAGAGACCGACTCTCTAATTTATGCATAGCCATAGATTGGCTTTGTAAATTGCTTCTACGGGTTCTACATTGCAGCATATTTCACATCTTTTGTGGGAAGCTTATACATATGGCTATGTGTTTGCAGTCTTTTACGTATCCATGACGGCAGCTTAGTTTTTTTTTTGAGGTTTTCGAATCCAACTCTTGGATTGGTGTACTCAAGACATCCTTGTAAGAATGGTCCTTTAAATTTACTCGAGTAATTGATCCAACTTATTTCAGGTAAAGGTAATCATTCCCCCAATCCTCAATCAATTGTATTTGTCTCATGAAAGGTCTTCCCAGGATGATTTTGTAATTGAGTTTCTTCCCATAATCTACAATGGCAAAATTTTGCTGGTAATATACCAATTTTCCAATTACAGTTTCATACGTGTTTATCTAAGTGCTGGTTTCTCCCAGGCTTCCCAGACAGCTTTCATTGCTTGGAAATTCCTGCTCCACTATCCAAAATAGCCATAGTCTTTACATCATTGTAATATATTGGAAGGATCGTGTTTCCTTTGTTTCCCTCACCGTAATCCCCAACTTTGTTCATGGGTATAGATTTGACCATTTTAGCCCGCATCTCCTCGTTTTGCAATTCCTACAAGTTTTCTTGGGTTACCCCCTTTAAGCCCATCTTTCCCATGGTAACTTGCACATTTTTCCATAGATGTGGTCGTATCTTGAGCAACTCATCCAATGTGATTGTGCAATGGATCGGAGTCAATATAATTGACTGCAAATTTAAGGCGTCCAAATTTTGCTTTGGTCTATTCAATTTTTTCATTTTACATACCAATGACTTTTCTTCGTTTTCCCTTAGGTATGAAAGCACTGTCTATATTGTTTGAGCTTTTGATAAGCTTGAATGCTCAGTTTTCCAGTTTCCATACAAGGATTGTGTATCTAATTCCATGGGTGGTTGATCTAGCCACACTTCTTCGATAGGAGATGATTTTAGAGTTAGGCTCCCATCCTTCGCTTCCCTAATCCGTTCCCAGAGGTGGTTTGGTCAGTCCTCGTTAACTAAAATTCATCTAGAATCTCCTCGCTATCTATAACTATTAGTTTAGGTGTATTAGCGTTTGCTAGCGTTTTTCTCAACTCTTAATCATTTTGTAGTTTGTCTTTGTTCAATTTGGTCTCAATTTTCTTTAATATTCCTATGACTTCCAATTGAGAATGTGTTGGGTAATTTTTCCATTTGGTCTCTAATGTTTGACCCGCTTTCAATCCCGCTTTGAAAGCTTCCAAATCTGCATTGATTGTTTCGTATATTTTTTCCACAAGTACAGATTCTGCCAATCTCGATTTTGACTCTTTAGATTCTGAAGACAATGTCTGCGTCATTTTGTCTACCTAGCACTTTCTCTTCAATCTCTCTTCGTTGATTTTTTCTTCTAAGTTTTTAGCGTTTGGGTCGTTCTTTTTTGGAGTCTTTTGAAGGCTCGTTGGGTGTTTTTGACCCATTTTCATTTTTCTCTCGATTAGCTCTAGCTAGTGCCCTAGTAACTACCCGAAGTGGCACTGTGGGTTCCCCTTCTGATGAGCTACTTGGCATAACTTGAACTACGCTTATGGTTACCTTTCCTTTGTTTGCTAGATTCCTAGGGCAATCTTATGAAAAATGTATGCTCTTGTGACCTCACTCCCCACAATATGCCTCTATTGGTTTTACGTTCTTATCTGGCTCAGAACAATCATTTTTCCAATGGTTGTTTGCCCCGTACTTATGGAAATTCCCGGTTCTTGGTTTAGGCATTGGTTTCATCATGGGTGGTCTAGCCCCTGGTTTTCAATGAAGTAAACTGGTGCTTTATCGGGTGGTTCTTGATAAACTTGTTTCATTGTGATGGGTGTCAACTGAGAATACCACGTGTTCCCTTTTTCCACTGTCGCAAAAGTCGCTTCATTATATGGAATTATTGGTACTAGAACCTACTCGTCCACTTGCTCTTCAGTCGGTATGTATTTGACTGGTACAACATTGTTTCTTGGTAGTGGTCGATGCTGGCCTAATATAGGTTGTGGTCTTTCCATAGCCAAAGGTGGTTTCCGAACTTGTGCCATGTTTGGTGGATATCTATACATGGGTTGTTCATGTTGTTTCATTGGCACATACTGGACATTTCTATCATATTTTGTCTTATAATAGCACTCGTTCATTTCGTGCTTTGTCCATTTTCTTTTAATGGCACACCATTTCAATGGTCTGTGCTGTCCCATAGGTTGTCCTTGAGGTGGACCCTGTCCTGGCCCTCTCATAGTCATCCTCTGCATGTTATTCATCATGTCGTTCATGCGCTTAAGCATGTCTTCTATAGCGCTGACAAGAGTTTCCGCAATTGTTCCTACTTTTGTTGGCATAGTAGATGTGGTCCGCTCCCTTTGTGCATCCTTGACAATGATTTCCTTGTTGAAAATATCGCAATTGTTTCCCAAATCAATTGCATCCAGGTTGTATGCTTTCCAAGTGGTGTGTTTTTTGCTATACAAAATAGCATAAAAGTCCTTGTTCAATAATCCCTCTAAAAACAATGAGACAAGCCTCTCCTCGGTTGGAATTTCTAACTCTTGCATCTATCGATGTGTTTTCTCATTCGACTCACACAATCTCTTACCGTTTCTCCATGTTTCTATCTAAAATTGTAGATTTGTGTTACAATGTTGTGCTTGATTCCCATTTTTTAGCAAGCAACAACAAATCTCATAGCCAAGGTCGGTAGATCGGTTATTGATCCTGGAGGTATGGTCTAGAACCAAGTCAAAGCTTTTCCTTCTAAGGTTATCCCAAACCCCTCAAATTGTGTGACTCGTGTGGACCTCTTCTTGTCCTTGTGTCACTCGTTCTTCCCCTCTTAAAGGTGGTTTTCACTTCTCTTCCCCTACTTCTATCATTGAGGTGACTGCCTCGGGTCGTACTTCCTCGTTAGTTAGCTATGCTACCAACTGCTCTCCCATTTGCCCCCAAGTTTTGTTCTATTTTAGGTATGGTTCCCATAATAACTTCTCGGATTGAGTTTCCTTGGTATTTTGTTTGTTCAATCTCATTTGGAGTCATCATAACATAATTATTGTTATGACAATCCCTAAAGAGGTGGATAGAAAGTTCTACTAAACCTTTCTCTTTTATCTTGAAAATATACACGATTTTCAAGGGTGTCAAATGCCCTGGTTTGGCATGGGCAGTCCAGGCCAAATCAAAACATTTTTGTCTTCCCAACAATAGAATCCAAGTCTTGGGTTGTCAGTGGGTATGCGCTTTAGAGGTTTAGTGTCTATCAAATCATATCCTTCTTCTCACTCTAATATTGGCGGTCCTTCTTTCATTGTCATGTTCAGAATCAAAGTGTCAATCTCCAATCCCCATCTGTCTACAATGTCTGGGTTTTGTATCTTAAGGTATTGCACTTCATTTCAATCCATGTAGAAGGTATCTTGCTTTTTCGCTCTAACTTTCTCTTCAAACTCAACAGTATGGTCATCTACCCTTACGATATATTCTTTGTTAGGATCCAAATGAATCTCGGCATCATACTTGTTAGTATTAAAATGGTCAGAATGTGCTTCAACTTAAGTGAGGTTCTAATCCCCGATTGGGTAAAAAAAGAAGACATCTTGGAACTTGAGTCAGAGTAAGTGTCTGGCACTTCTTCCGCTATGGTCTCTAAAGGTCTCGCTTGCTTTACACTTTCCTATGTGGATACTCTACTCCTAGTTTCTCAATTATAGCCTTGATTTACAACAAAACGGTCTAACCTTAGGTACATAAAGACTTGAGGTTCTCAATGAAAAGGAATACATGGCTTCCATACCAATACCAACCCGTTTTAGATGCAATCAATTCAATATGAAAATTTCCAAACTCCCCGTGAAATCAATAATATATAAGCTAGTCTGAGGATCACATGGATACAGGAACTTGATGCAAACTTTTGCTTCAGTCCTATCAGACCAATCAGCCACATCAAGCTGCAACCTTCAACTCCACATTAATCTAAAACCTTCAACTCCACATCAATCTGCAACCTCCAACTCTGAATACTCAATTTCAAGTCGCAAACAATGTCCAATTGACCCCAAATTTTTCAAGCTACCTGTATGATGAGTCTATTAACACTGGTGAGCAAAAAATGTGAAAAACTCTTCTCTGGCTAGCAAGAGGTATTAATCACAATTAATAGCTCTTGGATCAAAAAGCCAATATTTTCCACTTTTGTTGTATCTTTGGGTTAAGTGTGTGTCCCAATAGGCTCTCTGTCTATTTTCAACAGATTTGGACAAGTTTTGTACAAATTTTTAATCAATTTTAGAGATCTACAGACTCTGATACAAAACAATTGTCAATCTCGGTCAAAACCAATCCAAATCACCTCAAATTATGCATAGGTATTCCGAAAAATTCCTATTGAAAAAATTCCGAAACATGCAATTTTTGGATCAAGAGATATTAATTGCGATTAATAGCTCCTAAGTAAAAATCAAGAATTTGTCCCACTTTTTGGACTTATACTGGATATTTACCCCTGAAACCAGTCACTTGCCAAGTTTCATGAAGTTTGGTTCAATTCCCAATTCCTTAGGCCAAGTTTTGTGTCTACCCTCTGGACTTCAGTGGAATCTAGATCTAAATGACAACTTATAAGTCCAAATGGCTTCAAACTTGAATCAGTGGCTATTTGCAACATATTATAAGCTGGGTATTGTCATTTAGTAAGAATTTTGCACTTTCAAGCCAAAAGATATTAATCGCAAAATTAATAGCTTTTTGACTAGAATCACACTTTTTTCTACTTTTTATGACACAGAATTGAAAACCAAAGAGTTTTAAAGCTTGTCTCAAGGTCTCGTCAAGTTTGGATTCAATTTGAATTATTTATCTATTGATTCTTTGTTGTCAAGGTAAAGATGTTGTCAATGCAAATTTCACACTCAATTGAACTCCAAGTCCTTATGCTTCTTTCAAAGAGGTTTGGTCTTTACCTGGTAGGATGTTGGTGGAGCTAAAGTCACTCTAATTTTTTCGGACCCAAATATACCTATCAACTTAGCAATGATGCCCCAATACCCTTCCTATGCATACTTTAAAAAAAAAGAAGAAAAACATGAGTTATGAGCAGATTTAGAAGGAGATTAGTCACAGTGAAAACATAGATTTGTAGTGAGAAACTTACAATGTCGTGTAAAGCTTTCATATGTGAATTCAATGGAAGCAACGGCCCTCAAACAGACCATCCGCGAGAGAGTTATGAGCTTTAGAAGAAAGAGGGAGAATACACAATGTTCTCTGTAATCGCATGTAGCTTCCAAAATCAATAAAATACAAAAACTTACGGGTTTCATTGTCCAGATTGAATAAAAAATAAAATATTACATCATGGGTTGATCTTTAGAGCACATTTGTTAGCTAGACTACTAACATTTTCCCTTAAAGTATTAGCCTTGGTGGCCTAAGCAAGAAGGTGTTGCTCAGGTTGGTAAGGTTCTCGGACAAAAACCAACCAATGGAATAAAGTCCAAAAGGAATCCCCAATTTCTCATTGACGTTGACATCGATGCTTCTCTTAAAGAGTCCTTTGCTTTGAAAGATTCCCTTAAGGTTTTTGAGTGATTGATTCTCAACAAGTGCATGAAACATGGAGAATACTTCATCCTCATGTTTCAAAGTTTAAACCTGCACCTTTTGAGTAGAATCATCTATAAATGTTACAACGTAGGTAGCTCCCTCCAAGGACTTGTTTGGCATAGGACCACATACATCACTATGTACAAGTTCTAATGGTTCAAACACCCTCTGTTCAATGAAAAATAAATAGTCGTAGTTTGCTTACCATAGATACAATGTCCACACATAGAAAATTCACTAAAACTCAACACTAGCAAATAACTGAAACGTGTTAAGAGTTTTCATTCCCTTTGGGATCATGTGGCCTAGCCAACTATGCCACAACTCAGTAGTAGACGAGAGATCTGCTATAGAAACAAAAGACACATGCATGGAGTACAAAGTACCATGTTTTGGACCTTTGAGAATTACAACATTTCCCTTCTTAACAATCCATGAATTGTTCCCAAACATAGTTTTTCATCTCAAGTCATCTAATTGTCCAATAGAAACATGTCTAAAATTCTTTAGCATAACTTCCATGCCACTTAGAAGTACCAGCTTTATATAACCAAGTCCAACAATCTCAAGCGCATTTAAATTTCCCAATTTGACTATATACGGATAGCCCTTTTTCATAAGAAAAAAACCACTCTCTATGTGGCATAACATGGATACTTGCACCAAAATCTATCATCCAATTCTGTGCATGACTCGTATTTCATGTAACAAGGGAATCTACAATGAAATCTGCGATGAAAACCAAGATTTTTAAGGTATGAGTCACCTCAAAAACATCATGAGCCTTGGAAGACTCTACAACATTGATTTCCTCAAGTTTAGCTTTTCTCTTTGTATCATTGTCAGATTTCTTAGTCTCTTGTCTCTTTGTGCAGTACGACAATCCTTTTTCACATGCTCTTTCTTATGGCAATATCAACACTCAACATTATGTATGGAACCACGAGACTATGAGAGTTTTTGAGATCCTTTAAGCTTGGTACGATCAGGAGTGTGACCTCTCTTCGCGAGACTATGCAACATAAGAATTGCCACTCTTAGTAGGCTCAAGGGATTTCCTATGAATGTTCTTGGTGAGCATACCAATTAAATCATTTTAAACCAGCTTGCCATTTAGCATAGAGTTACTTTATGGTTGTACAGAAAGTATCCCATGAGGAAGGAAGAGAACAACATGAAGCTAGATTGAACATCTTTAGCAAAATTGAGTCCTTGTGATATCAACTGGCTGAAGATCACATTTAGCTTTTAAATGTCTAGAAACAATTCTACCTTATTTCATACAAAGCTCAAACAACTGATTTATCAAGTAAAACTTACTACTTGTACTTTGGCTTTCATATGTACTACAAAACTTCTTCCATAAGGCATGAAAAGTAGCTTCACCAACAATAATAGTAAAATACACTTGACTCTGCAAGATGTAACACATAGCGGATCTAACTTTAGCATCAAGTGGTTTCTATTGAGCATCTTTGTAACCATCACCCTTTTGGCACTCAAACAATGGATCCTATTCACCGTTCTAGATCATCTTGAATCTTCTCCTTCCATATATTGAAGTTTGTGCTAGACATTGAATGTGTTCACATTCATTTCTTTTTGTAGGATTTTTGTTGACTACACCGTTGGTTTGGAAACTAGAAGCCATGAAAGCCAAGTGTCAATTATATGGCAAAATCCTAGGAAAAATTTGGTAGAGTCTCACTAATAAAATGAGCACAAACTCAAGCTCAAAATGAGTATGAAAGAATCCCCCCAAAAAAGAACATATACATAAGAGTAACCATTGACTAGAAATGTATATAATTGATCAATCTTTGACCCCCAAACGACTCTCAACATGGTGTCAAAAGCAACTAATCCTCTCTATATAACTCCTATTGTGAGGCCTCATAAAAAGGGGCACTCTAGCAACCTTTATCACTGAAAGAATCTCAACATTCAAGAATCCCCATCTCAAAAGAACCTAACCACAAGCCTCCAAAGGCTCAGCAAGGACTCGGGACTATGGCCAACAAGCTCAATAATGACCATCTATTGATCAAGTCTCAGAATGATCAAGACTACCATGAATGCCAATATGGCACCACAATCAACGTACAAGGTAGCTTCCATAACTCAATGTACATAGAACGGAGTAATCATTGCTAGATGTAGCACGATGTGTGGAGCTTTTGAGTTTGGTAGTTTACAAAGAGAAGATTTCATACTAGACTGAGAAGTAAATGATCTTGAATACATACTTGAATTTTTTTTGAACATCTATTTGAACCATTTGAGTGGACTCAAATTCTAGCTGCAATGGTTGTATGCGTTAACGAATCCACACCCATATAGTTTTGTGATGAGGAGGGTTTCAAGGAGCAACAGGTTTTTGCTGTGATCATTATTATGATGCTAGGGATGAGCTAGGGGAGGAAACACTCACAACGGAGGAAATAGATTCTAAAAAAGAACATGTAAGGGCAAAACTTCTACTCAGGGAAGGAGGAGAATTTTTTTCAACTTTTCAAATCAGCATCATAGATGCCAACTGAGATATTGCAAAAAACTAGAAAATAACATGAAAAGAAAACAGTTGAAACTTGAAACCAGCGATGGAAAGAAAAACTCAATTCTTGGCGATGATAGATGCTTCAGATTGTATCGGACGAAATACCGAGATGATATCCATTCATGGAAAACACAGATTGATGCACAAAAAAAACAAAAATTGGACAATCTTGATGAGACCAAGGTAAAAGAACCTCCAATGACTAAAACCAAGCGCAAAGCAAAGTATGAGGAGCTGAAACGAACTTTGAAGGAGGTTGGACTACTGAAATGGAGTTAGAAGATGATGAACCAAGGGCAATGAGTGCTCCTAAGGATGCACTACCAAACATACACTTTGCGAGATCAACGAATCATTGTAGAGCAAGCATTGCAACAACAAAAATAACCATGAAAATCCTATGAGGGACTTGAAAACACCAAATGAATTGACTTAGCAAAGCCGAGAGAGGACTCAAAACTAGCATACATAGCTGCAGATTTATCTCGAGAGGAAGAAGAAATTCTTATTCGGTTGTTAAAGGAGTATAGGGATGTTTTTGCTTGGTCCTACAAAGATCTCAAGGGAGTGGATCTTGAAATATGTCAGATACTATCCCTATGAGAGATGACAACGACCATACACCTACAATGAGACATTTACTAAGAAGATCAAGGAAGAGATAGAGAAGCTCAAGGAAGCAGAATTCATCTATGAGATATAACACACTAATTGGGTGTCACCTATTGTGCTAGTACCAAAAAATAATGGCAAACTTAGAGTGTGTGTGAACCTCAAGAAGGTGAATGTAGCCACCATAACATATAACTATCCTCTTCCTATCACGGATCATATCCTAGAACGAGTAGCTGGGAAAGAGGATTACAGCTTCTTGGATGGATTCTTTGGTTACAATAAGTTAGCAATAGATCCCAAAGATCAACATAAAATGACTTTTGCCGCATAATGGAAATTTTTTGCTTACAGGGTTATGCCTTTTGGACTAACCAATGTGCCAACAACTAATGAGCCATACTTTTAAGGAATATCTTTGGAATTTTCTCGAAGTATATAGGGATGATCTTTGTGTGCATTCTACAAAAAGAGAGAGCCATTTTGAGCACTTACAATGTGTCTTTGAGAAATGCTGTCTATATAGGATTTGTTTACATTCAAAAAAGTAAATATTTATGGTTAGACAGGGCAAAATTCTCGGACATATTGTGTCAAAAAATGATATTGCTACGAACATGGAGAAAGTAGCAGTAATTGCTGAGATGTCGAGACCGATCAATGTCAAGGGCGTTCATGCATTTATGGGGCATTGTGGCTATTAATGTAGATTCATCTACATGCATGCCGTCATTGCAAAACCCATTTATGGACTTATCGCTCACTTTGAATGGATGGAAGAATCATTCCAGAAGCTCAAACAAGCCTTGACATCAGTATCAATATTAAAAATTTCCGATTGGACAAAGTCTTTCATGTGCATGTTGATGCTTCAAATTTTTCTATTGGATCCATATTAGCTCAGCCATCTGAGGGAACAATGGACTTTCCTATCTCCTATGCTAGTGGACAACTAAATATAGCTGAAAATAACTACACCACCACCAGAAGGGAGGGCCTTAGAATGGTGTATGCGGTTAAGAAATTTTGACACTACTTCATAGCTAACAAGTTTATTTTTTTTGTAGACCACCAAGCCTTACTCTATTTAGTGAACAAGCCATGCAATATAGGAAGGATAGTAGTAAGATGGTTTATCATACTACTTGAGTTTGACTTCACAGTGGTAGTGAAAAAAGACACCACACACCAAAGAGCATATCACCTATCAATAATCACTTTGGGAGAATAACCAAAAGGGGTAGACAATGATCTACCAGATGCTTATTTGTTCTCCGTAGAGATGGTTCCTCGATGGTCGGAGAACCTTGTATTTATAATGACCATAGCTCAAGTAGATTCAAAGATACCACTTTCTATTACACCATGATTGATGGAGCAATCGGATCTATGTCAATTGCTAGCTAGAAGACTGAATCAAAGAAACAAAGATGGGATTCTGCTATTGTGCATTGGTCCGGAGGAACATGCAAACTATTTGAGTCAAGCTCATATGACGGTAGTAGGACTCCACTTTGTAGAAGACCAAACTTTACGATGATTAACCTGGCTAGGGGTCTATTTGCCTACAACGAGGAAAGATGTTCATGATTACATGAACAATTGTTCTCAGTCTAAGAAAAAGGATGCCGTACCTCATTTTATGTTATTCCAGATCTTTGTGACACCACACTATGGAGCTGATATCTGGTAGAGTATCTGACCAGTAGGACATTCCCTAAGGATATGATTAAGAGAAGACATAGTGAAATTGAGACAGAGGAAACCAACTACGTGATAGTTATAAGTCAACTTTATTAACGTGGAAAAGACCAACAAATCAGACTATGTGCCAATGAGGACGAATACCTTCCTATCTTGGAGCAAGCACATGTTGGTCTGACAGGAGGTCATTTCTCTCATGAAACTACATCTATAGCTATATTGATGGCCGACATTTGGTGGCCAACCTTGCTGATGCCAAGAATTTGTTCAGCGATATGATTCATGTCAACCAGCAAGATGCCAACAAGAATTGACAATATGCCATTGTGACCTATGATGGAAGCACACACATTTGCTAAGTGGGGTATAGACTTTGTTAGTCCAATACCACCACGAGCATATAAGACTAGGGCCCAATAAATTATTGTGGCCACGTATTACTTGACCAAATGGACCGAGACAAGAGCCACTAGAAAGTTGATGCTAGAACCAGTGCAACATTCCTGTATGAGTGCATATTCATGAGGTACAGACTTCCTATTGATCTTGTAAGTGATCGAGGATTACATTTTCTTAACGAGGTGATAGAACACTTGCTGAATGAGTTTATGGCAATTGATAACAAATCTACATCCTATCATCCTCAAGAAAACAACAAAGCCAAACATACAAACAAGATCTTGAGCTCAATACTAATCATGATTGTTAGTAAGGGAAGAACTGATTGGAAAATGCAATTTCATACGGCCTTGTGGGTATATCGAGTTTCATACAAAACAGCCTTGAACACAACTCCTTTTAACTTGGTTTATGGATTAGAAACAATATTGCCCATGGAATTCTTGTTACCCACACTTAGAGTTGCACATAAATTAGAATGGAAAGGCCATGAGTTGTCAAAATGACTGGAGGACTTAGAGCGGCTAGATGAGCAACGTCTAGTAGCCATATCACATATTTATGCGCAAAAAAGGAAACAAAAATAGTTCTGGGTAGAATCATGTTAACGTGTCACTGAATATGTTTTCCCAAACAGTGCTATTTACATGTGGTTGTTAGCATATACTGAAAATGGATGGGCAAGTCCTTTGAATTTCAAATGTTCCATAAAAAAATTATTTTCCCTCCTTATGTGCTTCTGTTTTCAGTTATTGAAGATGACGTGGGGAGTCTCTGTGTGTGTGTGTGTGTGTGTGTGTGACTAGCAGGCGGTTTGCTAAGTCTCTCTCTCTCTCTCTCTCTCTCTCTCTCTCTCTCTCTCTCTCTCTCTCTCTCGTTCCTTGTGCCAGGCATCCTGCCTCAGAGATGAGTTGTCAAAGCTGAGCTCTTTCTCTCATTTTGACACGACCTAAAGAAATGGAGAATCAACAACCAACATTATTGCCACTAGCTCCAATGCTGGAATTGGGTCCGTACTGTAATGTGATGGTAAACAAATCTTATGTGTAGCCCACCCACTCCAAATGAAGTCATTGGTTTTGTTGGTCACATCTATAGTTTTTTGAGGGCATTTGTTCATAGTATGTGTGTATTACAACATCAAGTGTTGACAACTATACATTTAAGTGATTTTAAGTAAGTAACATATTATGCACGTCTACAGTTCTCAGGAAAAAGCATAAGAGAGTCACTGTAGGCAATGAATTACAAATTCCAAGATCCAGATCTTTCTGTAATCAAGGAATATGAGAGAGTAAGAAAGAGGAAACAATGGGAGCAAAAATAAATGATATTTGAGCGACAACATCATGCCCTCAACGATGAGGAGAAAAAGAAAATCTCCTCCGAGATTGTGAGAGCTTTCAAGAGTAGGAATGAAGGTTTTAGTACAGAAGCAAAGTGGGAAATATGGAATCTTGTTGCTCAACATCCGCATGTTTGGGCGATCCATGATGAGTCTTTCGAGGAGGAGGCTGCTATACAGACCGCAATTGTCTCCAATGTCCGTAGCACACTGGCTACCGTCAAGCAATCGGGTTCCAATGAGGAATTGTTTTTGAAGAATGCAGCATTGCAGATGATGTTGAATTCAAAGGAAAACATGCCTATTGCAAAAATTTCCAGGGTCCTAAATGTCAATCGTCGCACCTTGCACAAGGTGAGATCACGACAGGCGAAGCCTGATGTTGATGGTCGATTGTTTTCATTGGTTGCATGTCACAAGAAACACCGTCATAGCCCTATCACATATGAAATTAAGGAATTGTTCTACACATTTTGGAAAGTGGAGACTCACATTTCACCAAACAAGAAGGATGTTTATCGAAAGAGGATGGGGAGGAAAAGGCACATAGAACACCCTGTGCACCTCCTAGATGAGCCTCATGTGATCAATCAAATACTTGTACCATAACTTATGAATTTTATGCATTGCATATCTAGTGCATAGTAACTTGTATATGCTGATCAATAGCATATTGATCTGTAGACTTTTGCTAGTTAGCATATAGACTGTGCTAGTTAGCATATTGACTGTGCTATTTAGCATATGGAGTATGCTAGTTAGCATGCCTTGGGTTCTAAATAGCATACATAGCTAGTTGGTTAACACAATATGCAATCTAATTAACATACCTGGTATGCTAGTTAACGTACCTAGTATACTAGTTACATACCTAGTATGCTCAATTGCATGATAAGTACGCTATCTAACTGAAAGTGATTATGCTAGTTAGCATATGGAGTTTGCTAAGTAGCATATGGAGTATGCTAGTTAGCAGGCCTTGAGTTCTAAATAGCATATAGAGTTAGTTGGTAAACACAAAAGGTATGCAAGTTAACACCACTTATGCTAGATAACACCTAGTATGCTCACTAGCATGATGGGTATGCTATTTAAGACAAGGGTTATGCTAGTTAGAACTAGCAACTGGGATGGATATGCTAGTTAGCATATGGAGTATGCTCGTTAGCATATGGAGTATGCTAGTTAGCATGCCTTGTGTTCTACCTAGCATACATAGCTAGCTAGTCAGTACAAGATGTATGTAGGATGTTGATTGTGCTATTTAACACTATGATTTGTTTTCATGAAAATGTTGGATGTCCTAGCTAGCAATCTGGATACTGATCATCATTGGGATGTTGCAGGTTAAGTTCTTTCATAGATTCAAGGAAAAACATCCAGATTGCAAGATTGGCATGAGAATGTTTGATATGTTGAAGCCATTCTTTTGTAGGCGGCTGAAGGATAGATACACATGCTGTTGTGAATACCATGTGAAAATTTCCTTTTTGAAGGACACACTGAACCACATGCGCTCTTGTGCTTTTGGAATGCATAGAGTAGGTTGTGACTGTATATGCAGTATCTATGCCCCAGGTGAGAACATTAGCAAGGGTTGCTTGGCTTTAAATCAAATGTTCAAAGGTGACACATACATATGTGGGAGTCCGTTCTCTATCCAAAGCCCATAGGTGCAGTTTTCCATAGAAGGGAATTCCTGATGGGAGATTGTTTGACATGTGGAGTGAATAGGTTGGAATTATGCTACTTGGAGATAGCAAAGCCAGGTAATAGTACTAATGTGAAAGTATTTGCATATGTACAAGCTCAAGACAAGCAGGGAAATAGTAACAAAAGAAAATATCTTTTGCACAAAGAAATGCAGTGTTGGGAGTTTCTTCAACTCTTGAAGACCAAGTTGGAGCTCTTTATCACTCATAACTATGTGGCTCAACGGCAAGGACAACAATTCAAGGATTTCCTTCTTCGGTTTCTGGACGATGTCGTCATGTCAGTTGTTGATTTTGCAAAGAATTATGCCTTCAAGGAACAAAATGAGATTCAGTCAATGCATTGGCACTCTAGTCAAGTAACCATTTTTGTACACATAACGTACTACCACAAGGCAGGGGGGAGGTAGTCAAAACCATCCACTTCTTCATATCAGATGACAAGGTGCATGACACGTTGTTTGTGCAACACTGATTCATGCTACACCGTGACTGGTTACAACAAGAGGGTGTCACTCCTAAGCAACATTGGGTGTATTCTGATGGTGCGGCCTTGCAGTTCAAGGGAGCGAGGCCTTTTTACTTCGTTGCAAGATATGGTGGACTCACGGAGATGGGGATGAGCTAGTTCTTCTTTGGATCAGGGCACGACAAGGGAGAGCATGATGGTGCAGGAGTAGTTGTGAAAAGAACCTTGACCCATGAACAACTAAAACCTAATGGAGCTATTTTGCGGTGTGCAGCTGATGTAGTTGCTTATTGCCAAGCCAACCTGTCTCGCAGGGAGCACATTCACACTATCCTTCAAAAGAAAGGGAATGTGCCAGTGTGTTCTGGGAGGTTAAAGAGGGGGATCGTTAGCTAGTCCATGTGAGGCAGTAAAGAAATTTTCTAATCATAAATGAAACACCCCATATGATGTGTAGGAGTAGTTTTAGGAAGGACATGTTGATTATGATCTAGAGCTATTCATACAAAATTGTTTTCTTGTGTGCTTGTTTACTTTTAAGATCTTAGAGAAGTTTGATTTTTAGGGTAAAACTGCAATAAATAAGCTTCTGAGGATATTTGTGCATGACTGAATGATGCTGACTATATAAGAAAGCATATGCAAGAGATCTATTGAGGAAATTTTCCATTTTGCAACTCTTGACATCATATGCGTATGATGTCTTGAGGGCTATCAGAAGGCCAAGTTTGACAAAGGTGATTGCACTAGACTTTTCAAAAGGGGTGTTTTACCCTAAGTACACCCTTAGACTAGAGTTTTGACCAACCTTTGGGACTTGAAACACAAAAGGCGAGAAATAATAGAGTGAAATTTAGAAATGAATTGCTTTGTTTGAGCTTCAGGGGGTATGAAAACTCTTGATAATGAACAAAATCAAGTGAGAAAACTCTAGAGACCACTTTGGACCAATTCAAAGTGGAAAATTCATAGATAGACTTCATACGCGTATGAAGACTCAAGGACAAATCTGAAAGTCCAATTGACTAATTGACCATATAGGAGGGTTTGACATGTTGTTTTGAACTTATTGACAAAAAATTCACCTCATTAAAGAATTTAATTTTGAATTTCAAAAGGATTTTACAATTTCAGAGAAGGAAACGGTAAAACGTGGTGATTCTGTGCAAGTTTGACTTCTAAATTTTTTTGTGAGTGCATGCTGTACACATCAAGGGGCACTTGGGTAGAAACAGACCTTCACTTTGACCAACTCGACTTCCTACACGTTGAAGACTTAAAGGCCAGATTTGGGTTAAGTCACACATTTGAGTGCACCCTCGTGTTCTAGAGAATTTAAGAAGAAAATATGTAAAACTTCATTGAATTTGGAGCATTTTTGGGCTTGCAAAGGCCAAGTGATGGATCAAAGCAACGTGAATGCTTGAAGTGATCATATCTAGCACAAAAAGTGTTGAAATTGAGTTTTGAAAGTTGTTGTGAGTTTCTTGTGTGATGGAGGACCTCGGGAGTAAGTTTCACCTCATCCTAACACAAAAGACATTATATGCGTATGATGTCTGAATGCCATTTTTAGGGGTTAGGGCTGAGATCAGAACTTAGAAGAGTGTTTATAACCACAAAGCAAGCATAGAGACCAAGTTTCATCCAATTTGGATAATCTTTGACTTAGATAACCTCCCAAAATAGCTGACAACAACTAAAACAAAACTTGTGGTGAATAGAGCATATCAAGGAAAGTCTAAACCTGAAGTTTAGGCCAATTCTGAGCATAAAGACATCATACACGTATGAAGTCTCCAGACATAGATATGAGCCGGATAGAGGTTTTAACTAGCCAAGAACCTTCCTTGTGACCCTATGATCCCATCTGTGTTTTTAGATCAGTTCAAAGAACTCACATAGGGAATCAAGTCCTTATATAAAATTGTTTGGTTGGGATTAACCCTGTAGTTATACCAATCAACACTGTATAGTACTAAAGTGAGCATCACTATTTTGACAAAGAATTGCAGAGTTGAAAGTTTTGTATAGATAGCTAGAACCAAGGATCCTGCAAGCTGGTGATCATTTTGGAGTGCAAAATACTTTACAAGTTAAAAAAGCGGTTTGAAAGAAAGTTAGAGTTAAGAGCAGCTGTGCAAGCAGACTTCTAAGGTAAGAGGTTTGGGTTGATAGTTGTTTGTGTGAAAGATTTGATGAATTTGAGATCTGGTAGATGTCTTCAAAGAGATTGGAGAGTGGAAAGAGATAAAGTTAGCTTAGTGTTGATAGAAGAAAGTGTGAACCAAGCAAGGATAGATCCATTAGCACCAATCATAGAAGAGGGTAGTGATATTGATACCTCTGTCGACAGATCATATCATTGTATGGCAAACCAAAAACTTGGAGGCTTCCAACAACAAGGGACTATGGGGGCTAGGACCTCCCAAAAACCCTTAAACACACCAAAATACACGATAATATTCCTAAAGGGAACAACCGCCCATGGAGCCCTAGTGTATATGGATATTCAAGGATGGAAATGCATCTGTATTGAAGAATGACCAGCTAGAGGATTAGCAATAATCCTAGTAAACGATGATGGTGAAAGGTTCCATGATGAAGAGGGAAACCACTACCTCATTGTCAAAGACCTAGAAAACTACAATCGGTATGGAGACAATGTAGCAAAAGGGAAGATGGTTGTGGAGATCCAAGAATTGTCTCCTAAACTCAATCTTCTTGGAGCCTTCTACATTCATGACAAATTTCTTCTTAATTCTAGATCTTTGACTCCTTTAAAGTGACAAATAACAAGGCTCTCCTAGAACCCATTCTCTTCCTAATGTGGATGGTACACATTCAAATGATATTAGTTACATTTGTAGCTTATATGCATGTTGATACATGCTCCATAGCAATGGGATATGACATGCACAAACTAGTGGTCAAGGATCAACTTCAATAAGATTCTTCTATTGGAAATAGCTAAGTGTGTATGTATGCCAATTATGGTTTTTACATGCTTCGACACTCCAATCAAGAAAAAAATAGCAACACACTAAAAGAAACCACAAAGTCAATGAACTTGAATAGATAGATAGATAGATAGATACATAGAGAGAGAGAGAGAGAGAGAGAGAGAGAGAGAGAGAGAGAGAGAGAGTCGATGAGAGATTGCAAGGTTCTGAGCCAAGATGCACTAGCCCCAAAGACTAACACCCCTTTCAATATTTCTTTATTATTTCTCTTTGCCAAGTACAATTTTTGAGGGTCCAACTCTCTCCAAGATTGTGTGTCCATCTAGTCAAAGCAAAAGAAGTATTTGATGACTTGTCTGTTAAAGATGTTGTTTCTTGTAGTACCTTGATTGCATGATATAAAGACCATGAGGTTCAACTCCAGGCCATAAAGTGTCTAGAAGCAATGAAATTGAATCCCAAATTCTCTTACATAAATTTGTAGCTTGAACGTTGTTTTGAACAAGGGAATAGGTCTTGGGGTGTATATGAAGCTAGCCAAGAAAGTATTACAAAAGGATTCTAAAGTCAAAAACACCTTGGTATACATGTATTCCAAGTGTAATGCATCTTTGAAAGTATAGGGAGACCTCAATGGCTTGCTATAGAAGGATGTCATCTCTTGGAATGCTGCAATTCTTGTTCTTTTTGAGGAAGAAATAAAAAATACGATTTTCGTTTACCACTACATGCAACAAGAGGCGTTTCATCAGATTGCACAATGCTTGCTAGCATTTTGGAAGAATGTGAGAATGCAACATACGTTATAGTGGGAAAAAGGATCCATGCAATAGTGCAGACAATGTGTGGCATTGATCATAACTCAATCGTTACAATTGACAATGCTCATTGATATGTTTGGAAAATGTGCAAGCATGGTGGATGCTTGGAAATTATTTGATGAAATGCTTACACATAATGTCACAAGCTAGAATTCTTACAAAATATCCATGTCACAATATGGAGGAAGTATAGTGAACTACAGGTGAACAAGTGCGCAAGTCTACATTGTGAAAATAGGGGCTGAGTGTGCATGGATAGAGAAGACATTTCAGGTACCTAACCTGTGGGTGCTCGTTGTCTCGTGACACTCTGCATCCACAAGGAGAAAATAAAAAAAATAATAGGTTTTTTTTTTTAATTGGTGAAAGAATGTCGTTTTTCAAATGCTATGATTAGAGGTGATGCCAATATGCCAAGGGTAAGGGATTTTTGGGTTGTTGTTGCACCAAAAGTGACTATTAGAGGAATGTATTGAGCTTGGTCAAGGAAGATATGTATGCCATATGTTTTTTTTGGGTGATGGTTTGGGTTGATATGTATATAAAATGTGAAGCGGTTAAAAAAGTTCAAAAGGTGTTTAGGGATCTTATTGTCATTTTGAGATTGCTTATGAAATATGCATGATATGGCAGTGGCAAGGAAGCTTCTAGTTGATTTATTTTAATTAAGGTAGTCGAAGAAGATATTGTGCTATGCCTTGGTAGATATGTGTGCCATATGTTGTGTTTTGAAGTGATGCTTTGATAAATATGTATGCCATCTGTTTTTATCAGCAATGCTTTGTTCGATATTTACATTGAATGAGGTGTAGTTTAGAGAGCTTATTGTATGGGAGGACATCTCTTGGAGTACATTGATTGTGGGATTATTCCCCACATGGAAGTGGAAAGTATAATTTGGGCTATTTTAATGGAATGTAAAGGGACAATATTGGGTTGTAATTGACTAAAAAATTGCAGGGTGCTCAAGTATTGACTTGAAAGGCCAAAGAAGGGGAGCGTGGAGGTCTTTGAAAATTTACTTGGATTTCTTGAAAATGTGAGAATGAATGTAAAGGTCCGGCCATAACAATAAAAGGACCACCCATAACAAAAAAAAGGGCCATTCATAGTAGCTAATTTGAGGAGAAAAATCCAATAAAAAAGAAAACATTTGATGAGCAGTAAAAAAAGTGTCGAGCTACAAATAGAGAATAGGGCACTGACGTTTTGCAGAGAGTGCAATGACTGCAAACTTGGGGAGGTGGTCGATAAAAAATGAGGAAGAGAGGAGGACAGGGTGCTACATTTAGGCACTATCCTTGGAATATTTGGGCTGTGTTCATTGTTGCCTACTAAGTCACCTGACAAGAGTTCACACGTCAAGCTTCAACTCTACACACAAAACATAAAAATCTTGGAAAGGAGATTCTTTGACAATCAACAAGGGGCAATTTTGTTCAACTTTGGAAACTGAGAGTAAGAGGGAAATAATACCCGTGATTTGTAGGTTTTTTTTAAAAGTAGATATATGAGAGGGAAAGCTCCCATTTCACTCTTTTGACCTTGGTTTTTTTTCTCTCTGGACTAGGAAATGCAATTTTTTATCATGCTTCTCTCCTTCTTGACTTTGGAGGGAAGAAGGCTAAAAAAAAGGATCATCTTGAGGTTTTTCGAGTATGACACCGAGAAATGTTTTGATACAAGGAAAAGCAAGGTCGTTGGTAATCTAGAAGAACGGAAGAGTTATGCTAAAAAAATAGGGGGAAGAGCAAGACAAAACGAGGAAGAATACACCATCTTTTATGCTCTCTTTTGTAGAAGGCATTAATTCTTTCACTTTTTCTCTCATTGAAAATTTGTAATCCATTTTGGAACTCATTAGAAATAGAAACTTTGATTCCAAAGTGTCATTTGTGCCTAGTTTTTTTTGTTGTTTGTCTTCTCTCTCTTCTTCCCATAGCGAGTAGACCAGTGCTAACCCGATTCACCTTGCAAACACCGATCCTGCGACATCTTTGGAAAATTTTGATGTGACGACACCACAGTAGGCAGTGATGCAGCAGATGATGCAACCATGTGTTGCTTAAATGCAACAACATCAAACCTCCCAGTAGCAATTTTAGCGAAGCGAATGCATGCGGTAAGCTCGACTAGCAATAACTGAAAAATTGTAAAATTTTGAAGGGCATGATGTCTCAAAGTTTTGCAACATTTATGATCCTTCTATGGAGAATCATGGAGTTAATGATCATGATACAAGGTGGTACTTGAGCTTAGGGCTTGAGTAGATGAGATTTGGCCACTGCAAGTTGTGAATCGACAAGAATTCAAGAAGGATTTGCAAGAAGAGTGCTTTCTTGAAGATTCCCACTGAGTGAACAATAAATTTCTTATGAAGTGGATACAAAAAATAACAAAGGCTTATTTGTGAGGGAGTTGTTACAAGAATTTGAGAAGAAGTTTGAACAATCATGTCTTCTACAAAACAAAGAACAATGAAGCCAAAAAAGTTGGAATTATTTATTCAAGCAGTTGATCCATGACTTTGCTTCCGCTTGAGCTTCTTTGATTATTCTTTGTTTTTCTTGAGTTCTTTTCTTCTCCTCATGGATTTTTTGAAGCATGTCCTGGATTAGTGGAAAATGATACTTTTTAAGCCTACATCCACTAATCTAATTGGGCATTTCTTCACCATCTAATGTAGCAATCTTTGATCACAAAGGGTCGCATCCCTTGCCTTTTGAGTTTCTTGGCATATTTTTTTTAATGTATAAACATAATCACTTGTTTTAAATTCTTTCAAGTGTACATGCTTATCAAAAAACTCCTTTTGCCTTCTTTTTTGAGCGTAGATAGAAGCTATGGCTTTCAAGTGGAGCTTATATATCTTTTCAAGGTCATGTAGTCTCAAAGACATTTCATGGCCTGTCCATTCTAGTTTCTTAGATACCCTTAGAGTTGGGATTAAAAACTCCATGGGCAAGATAGCATTGAGACCAAACACCATGTTATACAATGTGATTCCAAAGATATATGATAAGCTATTCTATAAACCCACAATGTAGAGTGCAACTTTTGATCCCAATCTGTCCCTGAATCACATACTATTTTAGTCAATACAATGCATAAGTTTTTGTTTATAGCTTCAGCCTGCTGTCCATTTGCATGTGGATGATATGGAGTAGATTTTTTGTGAATTACCATAAATTCATCTAAAATATTTTCAATAACTTCATTAATGAAATGTGTGCCACAATCAGTGACAAGCTCTATTGGTAGACCATATCTAACAAAGATATTTTCATATAGAAACTGTGCAGTGGTCCTTGCATCAGCTTTTTGTGTGGCTTTAGCTTCAACACATTTAGTAAGATATTCCGTGGCAACAATGATATATTGGGCGCGAGTCTTGTAAGCGGGAGGTGAAATTGATCCTACAAAGGCTATATCCCACTTAGCGAATTCCCTGGCTCCCATCATTGTCCTTAAAGGCATCTCATCCCTCTTTATTAGCACTTTGGTATGGTGGCAAGCATCACATATTTTAACATATTCTTTAATGTTTGTATGTAATGTAGGCCACTATTTTCCAATGGTTAAGATAATTTTTGTTGTCTTATCCCTTGAGAAATGACCATCGCTTATTCCTCCATGTGCTTGCTCTAAGATTGGAAAATATGTGCTTTTTGTTGCACATATCCTAAGATGATTATCCTTTCCTCTCTTATAGAGATAATTTTCAATCAATGTGAAGTATCGAGCCGCTATTTCTATGTCCCTTTGATGTACCCTACTCATGAACAATAGCGTAGATATTTGTGAGCATTTAGGGTGAGGGAATCTTCAACGAGTATGGAACTTAATGCTTTGCACTTGAGCAGCTCCACAAAACCATTCTTGGAGAACTCTATGTGAGAAAATCAAAGAATCGATGGCCCCAAGTGGCTCAGGTGGTGCCAAAGCGAGCTATCCCTACCCATGGGTGCATTGCATGAACCTCCAGTACGCATTGCAAACTTATCAACATGGTATGCCGTGTGCAAAGCATTTTAAACGACTTTAACTCTTGTTGTAAGGAACAATAGACAATCAACTAGGTTAAGATATCTTTACCTTAGTTTCTTCATCCTTCTCTTCAAGATTGTTCTTTGTAAGATGGATGCTAGATCAATCATCTCTACCCATTGCGATTAGTGGTTTGTGTGGATGAAAAGTGCTTTCCAGGATGCTTTCATAAAATTAGGCACATGATTTGATTTCCACAAGTGTGCTTGCTACTGTTTGCACCAACTGTTTGCACCAACTTTTGTTTGTTTTCATTGGGGAGGAAAGAGAGGCTTGCTGGGAGACCGTGGTATTCAAAGTCAATTTGAAATTTGACTTTCTCTTCCTTTGCACTGGGATCCTTCATGCTCGCATAGATAGAAAGCACTGTGAGTGACTCATCTTCTCAGAGTCCTAGTGTTTTGGCAATGTATGTTGTCAATGAACAAAAAGTGACGATCATCCAACATCACTGCTTGAAAAGTGAGAATTTGGAGCTCTAGGACTTCCTCCAGCACCTCATCTCCCTCTATCATCAGATCTTCCTCCTCAGTGGAGCTAGGCTCTTGCACAAGGACGAGTGCCATAGATGCTTCAATTGGCTCATCAATCTCTTTGATAACTTCATTTGATTCTACCACAATGGTCACAGGCTGACCTTTTCCTTTGATTTTCCCTTATCCATGCCCTCAAGCACAAGTAAGGCCAGAACCATGTCCCCATAAATGAATTGGGTGACTATGCACCCCATGCCCAAATCTATGAGATCATCCTCACCCTTTGTCTTGTAGTACCGTTCTATAAGGCCTTTAATAAACCTCAACAAACAAAAGCAAAAATTTTTGTCGCCCGCCTAGAGATGCTTGAGGAAATCTAGTGCTAGTCTCACTGTGTCGAATCCCTCAAAGACTATGGAACATTCTTCTATGTGTTGCGCCATGTAGTCAAGAAAGCTTTCAAATTCCTCTGCATGAAGGCTGGAAATGGCTTGCATGTCAATTGTCCCCTCAAACACACTGAGTAGTTCATGCATTCGATCCGCAAGTCATACCCTTTCTAGTTGTGTGAGAAGTGCATCAGTAGACATTACCATGGGCTTGTTTGCAAAGAAGATGCGAAGAGAGCTTAGAGATAGAGTTTTGTGAATATGAGAAATGAAATTTAAAACCTAGAAAGTCACTTATACACCCAACGTCACTTTTTAAAAATCACTTAAAATTAATGTCAAAATAACTTAAACCTATGATTTTAAACAAAATCACACAACAAAGCATTGAAAGACACCAAAATTGAAAACATTTGTGCTCCACATCATAGAAATTGCACGATTCAAGAAAAAACTTGAAGAAGTTGAGAATAAACAGGTATGCACAAAAACGAGATTCAAAACACCGTATGTATTAATGGGAGAAAAATCAGTATCAGTTACAAGCTTTTACAAAAAAAATCACGGAAACAAAATGTTCTCAGACAGACAGCTCTTCTCTTTTCTAGAGCGAACAACCTTTTCATTGATTACAAAGAGATATTTCTTGGGCAAGGTATATTTGAGATTAAGAAACTCGCAAAGGTCACTAAGGTGCCAATCATTATTCACTTCAATGTTGTGCACTGCATAATCATGTAGGAATATTTGCAAGTCAACTGATTCTCTAGTAGCAACATCAGAGTCTCGTGCCTCCCATTCTCCCATCCTCAGCTTCCATCTTCTATAGGGAAAGACCATTGAAAATATTTGCTTCACATTATGGTGTCTGAACACCACATTGTCAGCAACTACAAAGAACTTGATTTTATCTCCTTGGTGGTTGACCACCTTAGTCTCCCATCTAGTTGCAAGGAACCCGTTGATTGCACTTTCCCCTTTGTAAGTCCACATTATTGGTGTCTTGTGAACACTATGAAGTCAAAAGATAAACACAAACACATGAAGAGACATAAACAATGTTACCTTGGCTTTGTGGGAACCATAGGTGCACTTCATTACTGCTTGCACATCTGCCTCGATTCTCCTTTTGGTTGCTGCGAGATCAAGGCACTGTTTGGCTTAGGCCATTCTAGAATCTCCAAGGTTGGCGAGTGAACGGGAGAAAGATTACCATACCCATTTCGCCTAGATGTGACATAAGTATGATTATTAAAAAAAAAACATGTGACGCAAGCTTAGAGGATGGACAACCATCATAGAGAAACTTGCATGGGTCAGTGTGGATGGCCTCAAAAGTTCCTCTGAAGGACTCTACTGGCTCCCACTCTACAAAAATGGATGAAAAAACATCTACAAACATGAACAAGCAATAGAAATTTTACAATCATCAAAAGCAACGTACAAGGAAAAAATGCTAAGTAGACAACCTAAAAACTTGAAAGAGGAGTAAACTTACACTTGGCAGGAAACCTTGATGGAGCCATTGCTGTATCTAGCTTCAGTTGTGAAGCAACATCACATGTTGCACCTTAGCAAGCCTCTTTCCGTCTTGTGTTTTCTTGAACTCCATGATTCTTCCCTTCCAATGGTGTGCTCGAGAAGCCATGTGTCTCCTTGAGACCTTGTGTGTACCTCTTGAGCTGGGCTACATTGTCACCCACATCATTCATTTGAACTCTCCATCGTCACCCAACATCCACTGTCGTCTTGTTCATTGTTGCATGAAATGGAGTCAATGACACTCCTAAGTCATTGAGTACTTGATGATGCCATGAGAAATATTGGCACAACCTACAAACAAACACTTATGATTAGACATTGCATATCCATGTTCTCAACTGTATAAAGAGAAAGATTCTTGAAGGTACATAAAGATGATTGATGCCACTTACTGCTATACTGATCCACTTGCTTGGTGGATTAATGGGAAAGATAATGTTGCAAATTTTGAGAGGGGAGTAGATCCTCTCTAGAGAGCTTAATGGAGAAGGAGCAGGAAACTTATCCAGGAAAGAAAGAGGGATGATATGGCAGAAGGATATACTGTAGATCTTCAGCTTTAGATAGAGGTGTTTAGTGAGGCTCATGGAGAAATTGAGAACTTCAGCTTGAGGAGAATGTAGCAAGCTTGAGGAGAATGCAGTAAGCTTGAGGAGGAAAAGGAGGTTCAAACTTCAGTTGTAGAGATTTTGGGAGGGAAAACTGAAAGGAAGAAAAGAGAAGCAACTTGCAAGGTGAAATGAAGAGAAGTGAGCGATGGTATAGTAGAGAGAGAGGGAGGGAATGATCAACACATTTTTGGAGGGACCCCCTTCTAGGAGAGGGGGGGGGGGGGGGGGGAAATTGGCAACCACTAGAGAGAGAAAGTATTAGTTTTTACCCAACTATTTAGAGAAAAGTTCAATTTTTTGAATATATAAGAGATTTTCTCTTTATATTTTATAAAAGAGTAGAATTTTGAATCATTTCAATCCACATGGCATCCACCCATTTTTCCCCTTCCATAATCTTCTTTTCAATCACATGGAAAATAAAGAGGCCCCCTTAGACCCCGTTCCCTTCCTAATGCTTAGGCTTGTTCCTCCGGTTCTTCTACAGTGGGTGCATACCTAATGCCTAATGGTCTTGATCTTGAAAAAAATGGTTGTTGCCCCAAATCTGGTTGTGGCCGTTCAACCCCTACTTGCCTTGGCAAATTTCCTATTGTATACCTAGGCATTGGTGGTACATGAGGAGGTGCTACTTGGGCTGGAGGGGCATATTGTTGCTCTCTCAGATATCCCTTGTTGTAGTAACAATATTTTGTTGCATGATTCATTCATTTTTGTTAAATGGCACACCACCTAGGTTGCTTAGCACGTGGCTTAGCAAACGGGATTATCCTTTTGAGCATTTCTTCAATAAGTTTCTCTTGACTTACAAATGCCTCACTCTTTTGTGCTGATTTTGTGAACTTAGTTCCACTATGATGTGATGACGAATCATCATCTAAGTCTTTATAGTCACCTTCCTTGTAGACACCACAATTGTCTACTAGGTATAGGGCTTCTTTGGTCAACTTGTTTAGAGTTGAGCTCTTTTTCATATGCAGATCCTTCTAAAGGTCCACATTCCTCAGTCCTTGGATAAATATCAACATGAGTCTAGAATGTATTGGTAACTCTTCCACATGGAAAAATTTTACGTATCTCTTCATCCTTAAGGCTGATTTTTGTACGGATTCTCCTTCCTTTTCCTTCAATTTGTGGATTTGAGAGACAGTGTTGTGGGCTATCCCTCTTTGAGAGAATTCCTCGATAAACTTGTCAAATACCTTCTCCATTGACTCAAAATTTCTACGTTCAACGGAATCAAACCAAGTGGCGGCATCCTCCTCTAGAGTTAGTCCAAATCCTGTGAACTGCATGGGAAAGTCTAGGACTTCCTCATCTCTAATGATGCACACAATTGTTGCCACACAATCCCTCGGATCCCTATTTTTGGAATATTTCTTATTAACCCATTTTTGGACTTTAGATGGTATGATCCTATGGTGATCCATTAATATGAGCATAGGATCCCCCAATCCTCCAACTTTTGAATTTAAACATTCAAAATGGCTAGTTTATTTGAATTCAAAATTTCACCCCAAAATGAAATTTAAAATCTAGCGGGCAAAACAATATCATGTAGCATATCTACAGAAAGAGATTGGCGTGTAGATTACAAATCTATAATCTTGGCTCAAGTCGAAGATCATACATAGAAGTTATGGAAGGCCAAAACTCATAAAGTTGTCCTAGGGGAGGAAGTGTATCCTTTGATCACTCTTACACCCCTCTTACACACCCACCATTCTTGCACACATGGCATGCACCTATTTTTCAAAATGTTAATCACCTCCATAATCTCATGGAAAATAAAGAGGCCCCAGTGGGTGTGCCCAACAAAACTCTAGATAGTTTTCACTGGATGGTAGGGAAGACCATTATCATCCTACCTTGGAGCATGTTCATTGTAGGATCTACCCAACATAACTATAGCAAGGAAGCTATTTTCATCGGATGTGTTAATCCTCCTACTTGTGAAGGCTACAAAAGTGTTCCCTGTTATGTATATATCTTGATGTCGCAGCATTTATCTCTTTTTATTTACCTATTTCTCATTGTCCTATTCTTGCTAGATTTTTGAATGCTGTTCCTATTCTCCTAATCAAGTCTGCAAATAGTACAAAGTTTGTATCTTGTTGCTACTTGTGCTTGTGGTCCTACTATCGTTCAATTTCTTGAATGGTGATCCCATTCTCCTTCTTGGATATCAAATAGTATGGAGTTAGTATCTTGTTGCTACTTGTGTATGTGCAAACACAAACTTGATCACTTTGCTACAATCCAATGAATGCTACAGAGTGTAGCTTAGGATTAATTTGTGCTAAAGAACCTCTCATATTGTTAATTGATAAAAACACTTTGGTGACATGGAGCACTCATCTTCCAACATTCACCAATTATCCCTAAGAAAATGGCTAGTGTTCCAAACCGACTTACTGACTGGTTTATCCCACTTTGCCTTCGACAAGAGATGGAGACTGATAGAGAGAGAAATAGAAAAATAGATAGATAGATAGATAGATAGATAGATAGAGAGAGAGAGAGAGAGAGAGAGAGAGAGAGAGAGAGAGAGAGAGAGAGAGAGAGAGAGAGAGAGAGAGAGAGAGAGAGAGAGAGAGAGAGAGAGAGAGAGAATAGCAAGAGGTATTTGTTTCTATGACATTAAAACTTCTATTATTATTCTTCTTTTTCTTCTCTCTTTTAACCTTTGAAATTTTTGGTAAATATGTCAGAAAAGAAACCTTGAATGAGATCAAAATGTTAACACTCAAGTATGGTATGGTGTTTAGATTCTCGAACTTTCAAGTTGCTTAGTATGCATATACAAAGGGGCTCTTCTCTAGTTCCCCAATGTCCCATCTTGCATCGCAAGGATTGTGAGCTAAAGCCTCAACTAGATTGTTATTATGGTGAAGATTGCACACAAGGGAATAGGCCCTCCTTTAATAAGTGAGCATGGTCTCCTTTATTAAGGAAAACAATCTTTTTTAATTGGTAGCACAATGTGGGAAGTGTAATGCATAAAGTGTGATTTCATCATGGATGGATTTCATCGTTTTTTTGCCCATGTCAATTTTAGACATGACGTCTCTCAATTGGAGAGAGACCCTAGGTCCACATTTGATGAAAGCAATCCAAAGCTTCCTAACCCTACCCCGATTTGGCATATCCTTGTTAGCAGCAGTAAGCTAACTCGGATACCATTTTTTGGGTAGCACAAAGGCTAAAGAACTAGAGATGGTGATTGATGCTCTCCAAGGAGAGTTAGAAGACAGATTAAATGTCATCACCAATCTGCAACAACAAGTCTAGGATTTGAAAGATGAAGCTGAACAACACCAGCTAGCAAGGGACAAGTAGCAAAAGGAGATGGAAGAATTGGGTGAACTACTTATGCAGTTGACAGATGCGTGCAAAACAAAAGATGAACAACTGACAGAAGTTACCAACAAACTTCTAACTACAACCTTGTCAGTTCAAAAGATTCAAGTAGAGTTAGATGTAGCAAAGGCCTCCCTGCAATATTCAGAACAGAGGATAAATGATCAGGCAACTGTTTTGCAGCAAATACAAGAAAATCCTGCAGTAGCCTCGATCAAAGGGACAGATGAAGTGCACAAAGCACTAGAGAAAAAGAATAAAGAGCTAGAGCTAGAGCTAAAACTGGAGCAATCACAACGCAGAGACCTAGATTTAATGCAAGTTCAACAAGAAGAAGAGCTACTAAAAGAAATAGCTGATCTTGAAATAGTCAACCAGCTGCTGAGAGATAGAAGGCAAGAAACACATGAAGAAGTAGGAACTTCAGAATAGCCACAAATAGATATTCCCTCAGTTTCTTTCGCTTAGATAGAAACACAGTAGCAGAAGGGCTAAGTGACGAAGAGGAATTCCAGGTACAATTAACAGAATCTGCAATGGTCCAACTGTCAAAATCTGAGGAAGACAGTCTCATTAAGTCTCCGTGCCCCATCCCGAGTCGCTTCCTTGCATATTGACATTATGTTAGTGCAAAAGATCTATGCTACAGACATCCGTCGCGGCAACCCGCTAACACATAAGTTGAGAGAGTCTCTCACCTAGTTTCTTGTACATACTAGTAGTTTAGAGAATGGGTCTCACTTATCAGCGTATCTCCTTTAAGTGGGAGTTTGTTGGGGGTAAAGGCGTTGCGCCTTTGCACGGGGCCAGACGTCCAATGTTCAACTACCCGCCCACGTGTGTACATACCCTTATTCTTCATATAGAAAGAATAAGGAGATCCTCACTCTTACTTCCAAAGGTTTCTTCACCCACACCATCTCGTGATCCTCCCCTTCCCTACACACACCGCACACGCACGCATATGTGCACACGTGCACTCACAATTACCGCTTATATTGTTGACAAACCATTGCCACTGTAAGAGGAAAATTATAGAGCCGATAGCATTGACGCAGATTAACAAAAGAAAATAGAAAGAGAAAATATTGTGTTTGCGGCAATAATAGCGACAAAGGATGCGGTAGTGGTTTAACAACAATATATGTGGTAATAGGAGCTGTAATATTGTTGCGATTATTATCGTGAATATTATCATGCATATTACCTAGTATATTATCGCGCATATTACTGTGTACATTATTGATGCTCATCCAGTCCATCCAGTTTGGATGGCCCAAATGAGCATCTTTATAGATGACCTGCATAAAGTCATCTGGTCTATGGCTATCTTCTTCAAGCACATAGTTCACATCAACAAATATTGGTCTCTTCTTCTTTAAGCTCTTCTCTCACAAAGGAGATCTATTTATTTTAGGGGGTTTGCATACTCATCTTTAACATTAAAGAGTGATTCAAATCAACCAATGATTTGTCAACTGATGTAGTTGATGATTGACTTAATAACCTTTGTGCATGATTATTAATTGTAGTACTAGGAACAGACCTATAACCTTTAAGATAAGCATCGTATTTGACACTTTGTATCATTTCCATTGGCATTTCCATGTTTGTGTCGATTTCCTCATACAAGCTAATTTTCTCCTCAATATATGCATTCATTTCAACATGTCTGGTCTCAAACAACTTTGAATGCATGTGGCTACTCCTTGCCTCCAAGCTGCCTAGGGAAAAGAGCACTTTGAATGAAAGGATACTTGCACTTGACCTTGAGAGCCAAAAAAGCATCCAATTCTTTTGCACTTATATGCTTTGACCTCTTCGTAGAATTAAAGGTCCTCTCTATTTGTCGTTGCATATTAAATCTTTTTGGATCCCCGCTTTGCTGGATTGCATATGGGACCTACTTTTCTACCTCGCTGGGATTATGCATTTTTCTCATTAACATCTATGAAAAGTAGATATAGATAGACAAATAGATTGAATTATCATCCGTGAAGGGCAGATATGACCTATGGGACAAAAAAAAAAACATTACAAATTTCCTTCTGAATGAAGGGGTTGTTGGATACATCTCAATTAAGGAGTAAGGGTCCAGTGAGATGTGATAAAGGGAATATAAGATGAAATGAACAAAACCTAAGAAAGGGTATGTGAGGGGGGAGTCAGTTTGGGAATCCCTATTGTGTGTGCTTCTCACATCTTTTGGAGTACTTCCTTCTTCTATTTGAGTTTGGCGGGTGTTAGATCTTCTGCAAACCAAAATTCGGTGTCCTTGAGAAGCCTCGATTGCTCAAGGAGTTTGATTTTATCCGCCTTGGTCTTGAAAGTGAGGATTGCATGGTTGGTGCGATGTTTGTGTGTAAGAGAGGTGATTATGGTTGACCCCATTGTACCATGTGGGCTATTTTTTGGATGTGAGCAAAGAAAGCGTGGAACATTGAAGGCGATATCCTCTTGGAATTGTCATTCACGTAGTGTGGACACTACATGATCTTCAAACTTACCAAAGATGATATCTTGCACTTAGGTTTTGAACTCCTTTGTGAGGGTGGTATCTACTTCCAGCTTTGTGTAATTGAGCTTGAGGTCCCCCTTCCCTTTTTAGTTGCTTGGATCCCACCAATGCAAACATTGAGGGTTATATCCTCTTGGAATTGTCGTTCACATAGCGTGGACACTACACAGTCTTCAACATTACAAAAGATGATATCCTACACTTGGGTGGACATCCTTTGTGAAGGTGGTATCTACTTCCACCTTTGTGTTATTGAGCTTGATTTCCATATGTTCCATCTCTTCTTTTTTGTGGTTCTCCACTGGTGCGTCAAGCCTCGATGGAAACAAGTCTATGCTTGAGCTCCTAATTATCCTTGTGAAGCTTCTTGACTTCATTTTGAAGGTGTGTTGTGTTGTTTGTCTTTGGAGGTGTTGCCACAACCCCGAAGAATGTAGACTTGCCTTGAGATGAGGCTCGAGTGACCATGATAGGCATAGGATTCATATGGATAGACTTGGAGCATCACTGCTAGAGAGTCATGGGCAGCTTGAATAGTGTCAGGGTCAGTGCTCAAGATGAGTCTGAGAGTTGACCACAACTCCGACAGAGTCGAGGTCAGCCGGCTAGTCGAACAAATTTGAGGTTGTGGGTATCTCGGACAAAGTCAAAATCATGGGAATGATTAGATGTGTGGGCAAGGTGGTGTTGGTTGGGAGGGCAAGGCGGTGTTAACGCTCTCCCACAAGGTAGCCCCTTGCCCAGGGGGAGTCTTAGGACGATGCAAGAAAGAGAAGTATAGGGTTCAATGTTGGGGAGAGAGAGAGAGAGAGAGAGAGAGAGAGAGAGAGAGAGAGAGAGAGAGAGAGAGAGAGAGAGAGGGAGGTGTAGTGAGAGAGGTAGATAGAATATTATTAGCCATCTATCTACCTCTCTTTCTACACTAATCTATACACAAAGATAGAGAGGGTGTAGAGAGGAGAGGTACATAGAAAAGTAAGAAATGTCTGTTTTACATTATTTTTTTTGAAATTGCCAACTTGCACATTGATTTTTGGAGAATCCGAGCAAGATATGACTTTTTTGCATCACACGATGGTCAAAGAGCGCGGCGAGATGATAAATTCATGTGAGACAAGCCCGGATAGATTTGGAGCCGATTGGGAGCTACAAGCTAAAATATGCTTGTATTTTCCATTTTAAGGCCCCAAGGATCCTCAATAAGAGAGGCCACAATGAAGCACAAAATGGCCAAACAAGGACCTTTGTTTGACCATTTTTCACACCCTTGTGCACCTCTCTTGTTGAGGATTCCTGGGGCATTAAAATGAAAAATACAACCTTTTTTTAATGCATGGCCATGAGATGGAAGTGTGCAGTTTGATGTACTCAAAGCACCCCCCCCCCCCCCCCCCCCCCCCCCCCCCCCCCCCCCCCCCCCCCCCCTTTTATTATGTATTCAAAGGCACCGGGACATTCACTATGTAAAATTTTTCTATATCACCTGCGTTGACCAAAATGGACTAAAAGTACCCCTTTTAGGCCTTATCTACACACGTTTCTATAACTTTACAAGAATATAAAATCCCTTCTATTGAACATATGTGCTATGCTACATATACTTTAGTGAACTCCTCAGGTCAAAGGCCTCACAAATCCTGTGCACTAAACATTCAACACTAGAAATCAACCAAACAAGGAGCCATTTTTTACTTCCTTTTGTCCACCCCCTGTTCTTGGGAATGTTTTGGTAAAGCCATTACTTTGGTATTTGAAACCACATGTGACCCCTATTGTTATAGTATCCAACCAAAGGTTTCTTGATTAGAAGTTTACATAGGCTTGAGTGGTACATATCTTCTATGTTATCAATGCATGCATCTGTAATTTATGTTTACACTTTCTCTATCCAAATGAGCTAGAAAGTAAATATTGAATCCACAATTTAACAGTTAAGTTCACAAGGTGATAGTTATTAGTATCATCTTTAGCAATACCAAAGAAATAGCTACCAATAGCTAATGAATAGGGATATTTAAGAAGATTTGATACAGCCGAGCTTATGCAGCTCGTTTCTAATAATGAAATAGATCAAGTTTTCTTGTGTTACTCATTGTCTCATTTTCTTTCCAATATTGAATCTGTTGAACATTCCTCAACGCCGCATGCTTCTCTCTCATCTCTTCCACCAACAGCTACTTCAAGCAAAGGTTGATAGTGACTTAAAAATTTTATTAAAGGAATTTCATGATGTTTTTCCTAATGATTTTCCATCAAGATTACCGTCGACACGATCGGTGCAACATAGCATTGACGTGGTTGCAGGCATTAAACCAATAAGTAAACCATCATATTGAATGAGTTATTATGAAGCTACTAAGGTGGAATGTTAGCTTGCTGACTATCTTAGCAGAGAATTTATCCAACCCAGTTCTTCACCATGGGCTTCTCCTATTCTATTAGTGAAGAAGAAAGATGGTAGTATGCCCATGTGCATAGACTACTGCGGCTTAAATGCGGTTATGATTAAGAACAAGTACCCATTGCCACGCGTGGATGAGTTGTTCCACAAGCTCACTCATGCTCGTATTTTTACCAAGTACGTATGCGACTTGCTGATATACCAAACACTGCATTTCGAACAAGGTTTGGACACTACGAGTTTTTGGTTATGCCTTTTGGGTTAACCAATGTGCCTGCAACATTCATGACACTTATGGATAGTGTCTTGAAACTGTACTTGGGCAAATTTGTTATCGTTTTTCTTGATGAAATTCTCGTATAGAGTGCTTCTAAGGAAGAATACTTACAACAGCTGAGGCAGGTGTTTGAATTGTTATGAACAAATCAATTATATGCCAAAGAATCCAAGTGTGATTTTTTGAAGGAGGAAATTCACTATCTTGGGTATGTTATTTCAGCTACTGGGCTACACATGGATCAATCCAAAGTGGATACCATTTGGCGGTGGCCTTCTTCTAAAAATCTGAAAGAGTTACAGATTTTATTGGGATTTGTAGGTTTTTATCGAAGGTTTGTTAAAAACTATGCTAATATTGTTGTTCCCATGAAGGACCAACTGAAAGGCAAAGGCAAGACCTTTCAGTGGGGGGCCACTCAGTAGCATAGTTTTGATACGCTCAAGGATGCGTTAGCTACAAATCCAATTCTAGCTATTGTAGATCCTTTGAAACCATTCGTTTTGGAAACGGATGCCAGTGACCATGCTATTGGCGCAGTCCGGCTACAAGAAGGGCGAACAACTGCATTTGAAAGCAAGAAGCTTGATTCAACATAGCATAATTATTATGCTTATAAACGCGAACTCTATGCAATAGTGTTTGCCTTGAAAACATGGAGACATTATTTGTATGGCGCTCAATTTGAGATTGTGTTTGACCATGAAAGCATTAAATGGTTTACACAACAAAATTACTTGAAGGGTCGAAAGGCCAGGTGGACTGAGATTCTTCAGGAATATGACGCAAAGCTCCAGTATCGTAAAGGACAATACAATGTGGTGGCTAATGCTCTTAGTCGTATGCCTGAGATCACTTCTCTCTTGTTCACGAAACTTTGTAGTGAATTTTTGGACTCTCTGAAGGGAAAATATGAGCAGGATGACGCATATTCCAAAGTGTGGAGCCATGTGAAAATGAGGGATCCTTCTCACTCCAATGTACAGCGATGGAAGAGTTTTACCATCGACAAACGGTACCTACTCTATCAGGGGAGAGTTTGTGTACTGGCGAACACAAACATTTGGCACCAAATTCTTTATGAATGTCATGAAAGACCAAGTGCAGGGCACCCGGGTATTAAAAAGACTTATGCTCTCGTACGACGGCAGTTTTACTGGCTAGTTTTGCATGTCTTTGTTCAAGATTATGTCTTGCATTGCCAAAAATGTCAATTTAACAAAGCCAAGCGCCTAAAGGCAGGAGGAATCTTACATCCTTTGGAGATTCTCAATGGGAAATGGGAAAGTATCTCTATGGATTTGATTGTGGGTTTACCAACCACTGTACGAGGTCATGACTCAGTATGGGTGGTCGTAGACCGGCTGACTAAACTATGTAAGTTTATTCCAACCAAATCAACGATTAAGACTCGAGAATTAGCCAAGTTATTTGTGGACAATCTATACAGGTTGTATGGCTTTCCAAGTAACATTGTGAGTAATCGTGATCCCAAGTTTAACAGTCATTTTTGGAGGGATGTGTTTAAACGATTGGGTACACAACTCAACCTCAGTACAGTCGATCATCCAAAAACAGATGGCTAGACTGAACGAGTTAACCAAGTGCTAGAGGATATGCTATGCGCATACATTAGCAAGAAACAAACAGACTGGGAAGACTATCTACCTCTTCTTGAGTTTGCTTACAACAGTGCTAAGCATGTCATGACTGGATTTAGTCCTTTCATGCTCATGTATTTTTTTCAACCTAGGTCACCCGTTACGGTGGGATTGGCAACCGAAAAACTCTAGTAAGTTAAGGATTTTCTCCAAGACCATATGGATATGATAAAACTCGCTCGTCAAAATGTCCAACAAGAGCAGGATCAGTATAAGAAGTACGCTGATGAGAAACGTCGGCAAGTTACCTTTGAGGAAGGGGAAGAAGTATTTTTAGGTGTGCCAGAGCATTCAGAAAGTCTGAAAATTGGACAAACACCTAAATTATCTCCTAGATATATTGGGCCTTTCAAAACACTCAAGCAAGTTGGTGATCGCGCCTACAAACTATCATTACCCCACACACTCTCATGTCCATCCGGTGTTTCATATAAGTCCCCTACGTAAGCGATTACATGGGGATGACAATGTCATTGACCAACAGATTCTGGTCAATTTTGTTGAACCTCCTACCCTACCGCATGAACCTGAACGAATTCTTGACTATCATGATTTATGTACGCGTGATCATGTACGTTGACAAGCTTTAATCAAGTGGAAAGATCAACCTGAGGAAGGTGCCACTTGGGAAAACATTAGAGATATTAAGACGAAGTTTCCCACTTTTGTTTTCGAGGACGAAAACTCTTCCTTAAGGGGGGAGTAATGTCAAGACAAGAGCAAGGCCAGGGAGTCACGAACTGGGCCAGGGGCTAGGCTAGGTAGTGTGGACAGGGGATCCTTCTAGGGCAAGAGGCTAGGAGCCTGCCTTTATAATGGGAGGTTGGGAGGAGGATCCCAAGGTCTATTCACCCAAGGCATTACACCCTCCCCCCCCTCCCCCCATCCCCTTCCCCCCTAGCCACCTCCCTTACCTTCTCACTAATTAAGAGGCCATTAATAAGAGGTGTGAGGTTACCTTGTCCACCTACTTTTTTGAGGGTATAGAGTGTGTCCACCACCCTCTATTTTTTCTAATGATTGGGTTAAGCCTTTGCATAAAGGAGGGGATATTGTAAAGAATGTAAATAACTATCAAACTATAATGATTGGGTTTCTTATGAAAAAGTTGTTTGGGTGCATAATGGAGAATCAATTGACTGATTGGGCTGAAGAGAATGGCAAGCGTGAAAAAGGATAAACGGGCTTCTAACGACACCATAGCACCATTGATCATCTTGTTACTCTTTGTTTTCTCATGGAGGAAAGTTGGTTGAAAGGCAAGTGATTGTATAGTTGCTTTGTGGACTTTAAGAAAGCCTTTGATATGATTCCACGTAATAAATTTTGGAGAAGGATGGAAGAACTCTCAGTGCCAAGTGAGTTTATGTTTGCGGTTTCTCAAATATATGAGAAGGTGATGTGTCAATTGTGCATGAGAAGAGGAATTTCAAAAAAAAATGCAAGCACTATTGGGGCTAAACAAGGATTTCTCTTGTCACCAAATCTCTTTGGTCTATGCATCGATCAATTGGAACAAATGGTACTTGAATTTATGCAAGAGAAAGGCATTGAATAGGTCACTATTTGCAATGTGATAATCATGCTTTTGTTGTATGTAGATGATGTAGTGCTTCTAGTACACACATTAGAGGATGCAGGTTTACGATTGTCCTTGAGAACTTTTTCTTGCATAGTGGGCACATTGTAAGTGAATTCAAAACAAGGGTTATGCTTGTGAAAACCAACAATAAGGAGAAGCTATGCATTGTGTACAACAATGAGACACTTGAAGTTGTAGAGAGCTTTAAGTACCTTGGCCTTGAGGTTCTGGCCAATCACAAGTGGCATGAATGTGCTATGCATCATTTGGAAGCCGAAAAAAGAACATATTATACATTTAAGAACATGTGTAATGCGGGAAAAATCAAGTGTTGGGTTCTCAAGAAGTACCTTTTCACACATTGGTGACACTAGTTCTTCTTTGTGGAGTTGAGGTGTGGGGTGGGAGCATCTCAAAGTCTACTTGGAAAGAGTTTGAGAATGTCCAAAAGCGTTTTCTTACAAGATTTCTTCAAGCTAAGAAACAAACACCATATATTCTTCTACTTCTTGAGTAGGGATCTTTTTCAATTGGGTTATGGACATGGAAAGGGTTGTAGAGTACATAATAAAGATGCATCAAAACCCCTCACATTGACTTCCTACAATTGCATGGGAAGCAAGCAAAAAATTTCAAGAGATGCATAAAAGCAAGATCTTGAGCACGGGATGGATGCAAGATATAAAGACGTGGTTTGGAAGATGGGATGCATTACACTTGCTACATGATGCCTCAATAGACTCCCAACAAGTGAATGAATCTTTTCTACAATGCCAATGTATTATGTCTTGGGAGAAACCTGGTGGGTCAGACTCAAAACATTACACAACCCATATTATCCCAAAATAAAAAACCATGATCTTTGTTGAAAGAGGAAATCGTAGTCACCCTTACATGCTTGAGACTATCCCCTTGTCATCAATATGCACTATCGCAACCATTTGGCTTAGCTCCCACTCCCTTTGATGCGAGAGAGGGCGTTGGTGCAATGGAGAAGAGTCAAATTTAGTGTGCACATTATGCTCATTGCAAGCTCGAGAGTCTTAGTACCACACACTACTAGAGTGCTCAGATTTTGGTCACATTCAAGATTTCTTTTCTCACATTTTCATCCATGACTTAGACCTACACACTTTCCTTTCCTAGCCAACGAAATCAAAAACCATGATCATGGCATACTTGGTATCGTTGCAAGAGACCGTAAACAAACAAGGTGAATACTTATGGGTAGTTGCAATGGACAATGGCACGCTAAGGGTTCTTGTGGTTGAGAATGAGAATTTCAAGAGGACACTTGAGATGCAAAAAACATGTTTGATGCAACTTGAAGAGGAAGTCAAGGAATGTAAACGCTCTCTTGTGTACTTAAATGCTTTGAAGGAGCGCATGAGCAAAGTAGAGCATGACCATGTATTGAGAGAGGAGAAATTTGACACCATAAGCAAGGATGTATGCGACATTAAAAATGTACGCACAAACATGTCTTGGGCTATGTATGTGGTAGCAATGTGGTTTCTAATTCCTCTCTCATGAAAGCTATGGTTCAAGCAGAGAATGTGGATGTGGAGGAGTTGAAGGAAAGGGAGCGACACTCCAAGAACATTGTTATTCGTGGAATTCTCGAAGAGAAGTTAGATACACCTCCTTCTTTTGCCATTGTTATCAAATATTTATTCAAACTCAACTTTGGCATGTCTAGAGTTATGGTCTATGGAGCACAGAGTGGGTAAGAAAGAAGCTCCTTGCTCGGAAGAACGGCCAATTGTATGCACCATGCCGGATGAGACCAAACGCAAGATTATCCTTGATAATGGTTGGATCTATCTGAGGGATACAAATTTTTTTGTATGTGAAGATTGCACTATCAAGAAACAAAATATGTGTTGCAAGGTATATGAGAAAAAGAATAATAAAAACAAGGAGATCTCTCACGAAGAAAATGTGCCCAAGGAGGAGCCAAGTCCCTCGAGAAAATAGGGATGTGTGACCTATGAGGCAGAGTTACAATTGAAAATATGCTTTTGGAATTGCAATGGAAACCCATGGAATGTGGGGGTTGGCATTGATGAACTAACACGCAAAGCCGATGTTGTACTTCTTATTAAAACTTGGGATCATGATACACAAAGGGATAACGGCTTGGAGGATTACAATGTACATCCATTGATGTGGTCAAAATATCCAAGAAACTAAGAGGGCAAGGAGGGTTAGCATGTATGGTTAAGAGAGGAAAGGAAGATTTTGTATCAATTGTGAAAGATGGCAAGTACTCGGGGGGTTCACTGTTCAGTACCCCCCTATATAACGTAGGGTATTAAAAAACCCCTCTTTTAACATGTCTAAATGAATAAAATGACCCCTTATCTTAGGATTTTTTTTCCAAAATTGAATATAAAAACCCCTCGCTTTAATGTATCTGTGTTAAATTTCCGCAAAAAATTGTATTTTAAAACCCCTCCTTTCAAACTCACGTTATACATTAACATGATTACATAGTGCACCCCTCGAGGACAAGTACAAACATTATGTATGGCTGAAAATTATGACACCAAAAAGAGCACCCATTTTTGTAGCTAGTTGGTTCATTCCCCCTTTTATGCTTGCATGAATAGAGATCATCCATTTTTTCATTTAGAAGAGGATATTGCTTATTTCAAAGGCGAAGGTGATGTTATTGTATTTGGGGATATGAATGCTCGTATAAAACATTGCAACGTGATACTCAACAATTTGATATGCCATACATTTCAAGGGAGTTGGAGGAAGTTCACTTGTATGATCGTACTCTAATGAATGAGAAAGAGCCGGATCAATATGAAAAGTTACTTTTACGCATGTGTAATAGCACGGGTATGCCCATTGCCAATGGTGTATCTTTGTGGAGTGGAATTAATGGATTTACATCTAGAAAACATAATGGGGATAGTGTGATTGACTAGATTCTAGCCATCATGTATCACATAAAGAGTTTTATGTTTGGCCGATGGATCCCAAAATCAGACCATCAAACCTTATGTATTGACCTTGCATGTGGAGAAGCAACTAAGCATGATAATCTTAATCAAAGAGAAGATAATTTATCACTATGTATGGATTTCAAATAGACACTAATGTACATTGAAATGATTGAGAATAAGTTATGGATGGAAAAGCTTCAATACGACGCACCATTGGAAACTAAATGGTAATCTTGCAAGAAATTTTTTTGTTCTTGTGCCGAAGAATGCTTTGCCATAAACAATCTCCATGGTATCAACAAAGATAGATCACGCAAAAGGTGGTTTGACAAAGAATTCAAGATACTCAAAAGTCCTTGATAAAGCTTGATGCAACTATGGACAAACACATCTATCAAAGTCATTTACATACATACAAGGAATTGATTTAAAAGAAGAGAAGAAGATAGGAAGTAAAGCAACAACTTTTTAAAGTCCATGAAAAGGCATGTGCATGTGGAAGATTTTGGAGAAACTTGAGGGGCAAGCGGGTTGAGAATTTAGTGACTTGAGTCTTGTGATATGTACACACATTGTAGGAAATTATATTGAGCAACCAAATCCTGAAAATTTTTCATTTTATGGTTCACTACCATGTATGTCCTCTTTTTCTACCGTTGGCGGTGGGCTTAAAAAGTTAGCCACTCGCAAAGCGGGAGATCTTCAAGGTATCAAGCCAGAGACAATCAAACGGACGGGATATTTTACCCACGAGTGGATGTGTGATATGTTCAACCTTGCACTTCAACATGCTATGCCTTATTATTGGAGCATTAACTGGGTCAAGCCTTTTCATAAAGGAGGGAATGTGAAGAATGTGACCAACTACCAGACTATAATGATTGGGTCTCTTTTGGAAAAGTTGTTTGGGTGCATAATGGAGATGAAATCAAGTGATTGGGTTGAAGAGAATGTCAAGCATGCAAAAGGAAAAGCGGGGTTTTGTCAATGCCATAGCACCATTGATCATCTTGTTACTCTTTGTGTTCTCATGGAGGAAAGTTGGTTGAAAGGCAAGTGATTGTATTGCATTTTGTGGACTTTAAGAAATCCTTTGATATGATTCCACGTAACAATTTGTGGATAATGATGGAAGAACTCCAAGTGCCAAGTGAGTTTATGCTTGCGGTTTCTCAAATCTATGAGAAGGTGATGTGTCAATTGCGCATAGGAAGAGGAATTTTAGAAATTTTTGTAAGCACTATAGTCTATTGGGGTTAAACAAGGATGTCTGTTGTCACCAACTCTCTTTGGTCTATGCATCAATCAATTGGAACAAATGATACTTGACTTTATGCAAGAAGAATTCATTGAAGAGTCGACTATTTGAAATGCGGTAATCATGCTTTCGTTGTATGCAAATGATGTAGTGCTTCTAGCACACACTTTAGAAGATGCACAAAAGCTTATGGTTGTCCTTGAGAACTTTTTCTTGCATAGTGGACTGATTGTGAATGAATTCAAAACAAAGGTTATGCTTGTGAAAACCAACCAACCATAAGGGGAAGTCATGCATTGTGTACAACAACGAGACACTTGAAGTTGTTGAGAGCTTTAAGTACCTTGGCCTTGAGGTTCCATCCAATCACAAGTGGCATGAATGTGTTATGCATCATTTGGAAGCAATAAAGAGAGTATATTATGCATTTGAAAACATGTGTAATGCGGGAAACATCAAGTGTTGGGTTCTCAAGAAGTACCTTTTTTGATGCATTGGTGACACCAGTTCATCTTTATGGAGTTGAAGTGTGGGGAGGGAGCATCTCAAAGTCTACTTGGAAAGAGTTTGAGAATGTCCAAAAGCATTTTCCTACAAACTTTCTCCAAGTTAAGACACAAACACCATATATGCTCCTACTTCTTGAGTTGGGATCTCTTCCAATTGGGTTATGGGCATGGAAAGGGTTGTGGAGTACATGATAAAGATGTTTCAAAACCCCTCACAATGACTTCCTACAATTGCATGGGAAGTAAGAAAAAAAGTTCAAAATATGCATAAAAGCAAGATCTTGAGCACGGGCTGGATGCAAGACATAAAGAAGTGGTTTGGGATATGGGAAGCATTACACTTGCTACATGATGCTTCAATCGACTCCCAAGTGAATGAAGATTTTCTACAACATCAATGTATTATGGCTTGGGATAAATCTGGTGGGTCACCCTTTATACATTACACCATCCATATTGCCCCCAACTACAAAACCATGTTCCTCACTGAAAGAGGAAACCGTTGTTGTGCCGCTTTGCGGGCACGAGGTGAAAGATGCAAATCTTCATACATATTCGAGGTTTTGCCAAACTTATGGACAATATTAGAAATTTTTATTTCTACCAGTACCAGTGAGACCAGTAATAGCTACGCCAGTACGAGTGAGATTAGTGGGCACGTCTGAGCTGACGGGATTTGTTCTCGAGTACTAGTGAGACCGATAACAGCTGCACCAATACCAGTGAGACCAATGGGCACGACCGAGTTGACGGGATTTGTTCCGGGAACCAGGAAGACCAGTACCAGCGAGACCAGTAAGTTATTCTAGTACTAGTGAGACAAATGGGCGCAACTGAGCTGACGGGATTTGTTCTCGAGTACTAGTAAGACCAGTAACAGTTGCGCCAGTACCAGTGAGAGCAGTGGACGTGGACGAGCTAACAGGATTTGTTTCGAGAACCAGGAAGACCAATACCAGCGAGACTAGTATCGGATGTCAAGTTATCAAGTTATTAGCAGTTAGAGTTCTGTCGGGCCATTTTTGGGCTGGGTAAGCCGCTAGTATAGCAATATAGTTGCATGTGTCAGTGTCTCAAGAGAGAGTGTCTAGCACTAGTGTCAGTATCTCGAGCACCAGTGTCGAGTACCAGTGTCTCGAGAGCCAATGTTGAGTTTCAGTGTCAGTGTCACTATCTCAAGCACCAGTGTCGAGTACCAGTGTCTTGAGAGCCAGTGTCCACCAGTACCAGTGTCTCGAGAGCCAGTGTTAGTGTCTCGAGAGCTAGTGTCCAAAACTAGTAAAACAAGTACAAGTGAGACCAGTACCAGTATTCAAGTATTGAGCCATGGAGCTTAAGGAAAGCTAAGAATAGCATCTAGGGGGGAAAAATAGAGAAAAGCAAGGATTACACATGCCATGCAAAATCTAAATAAAGATGGGAGGGGGGGGCTAAAAATAGAAGGTCAGACGTGCCCTAGAGGGAATTTTTGAGGGGACAATGGAGGAATGGAATTTTCAAGCAAGAACAGGGAACGTCAAAGAAAAAGAAGTGTATGAGAAGGGCTTAAGAGATCTAAGTTTATATGGCACATTGTGGATTGTTCAAGTTCCATCAGGTTTGGGATATCTGAATAAGGGATCTCAAATCAACAAGCATACTAACATTGGCGTATGCAACTGATTTGTATCAAGGGTTCCAGATATCTGTTTAATGGAGACATCTTCTGATTGCCAGTCTCAATTAAGTGTTAATATCTATTGTAAGTTGGATTTTAGCCATTAACTCTATTTTGATCTATGAAATTCTCTTTCGATTCTCTCTAAGCATCTCTATATTGTCCTATTAACACTAAATCGGCCTTAATTGCACTGGTTTTGGTCGGTTTTGCATCTCGACTTCTTCTCCGTCTGTAGCCAAAAGCCTGGCGCTTTCCCGGTCGACCCTGGAAAGATGCACACTCCGACACCATACTCACACTTACATGCTTGAGCATATCCCCTTGTCAGTGATACGCACTATCGAAGCCATTTGGCTTAGCTCCCATTTCCTTCGATGCGAGATAAAATGTTGGGGCAATGGAGAAGAGTCAAATCGGTTGATCACATTATGCTCACTGCAATTTCGAGAGTCTGAGTACTACACACTACTAGAGTGCTCAAATTTTGGTCACATCGGAACTTGCTTCTCTCACATTTTTGGCCATGACTTAGACCTACACACTTTCCTCTCCCATCCATAGTGTGGGCTCTCCATTGCTACTCTCATCACCACAATTTTAGAGCATCAAGAGTCACTCATTAGCCCTACACATACTACATCACATGGAACTTTGGTCCCATAGGTCATATTTGACCTCCGAGGATGATGATAAAATCTCTCTCTCTCTCTCTCTCTCTCTCTCTCTCTCTCTCTCTCTCCTCCTCGCCCTCGTCTTCTTCCTCCATTGCCTATGCATAATTTCACATGCCAATCACGTTTGACACCATGACCACAAAGCCACTTCATTTATCAAGAAAATCCTTTTTCATAGCAGTTCATGATTTGCAAGTACTTCATTAAAATCCAAGAGTTGATTTGCTAGCGTGAGACAACGCAAGAAACAATGCAAGCTTTCAATTAAAGTTCAAGAGTTTCTTTGCCTGTGTGAGACAATGCAAGCTTTGTACATGCATTTGTAGCGATAGTGTACTTAAGCAAAATTCAATGGGAAAAGTAAAATGCAACTAGCAAAGAGAGAATTGTTAAGGGATGTTTTGAGATGCGTGTAAGCGTGTGACTACATATACAAGCTCATCCCTATTTGTCTACAAACCCCTGTCGAAGGCAGCGGAGTGGAAAAAACCATCCAAATGATTTGATAAGCATGTATGCCAAGCTTTGTGTACTTTTGAATTAAAAATGAGATTTCTATCATTAGGAAAAATATGAACCCTCTAGGGGCCCTTTGGGATTAAGGTTAATTAGAGGCCAGCCAATAGGAAGAGGGTGGTGGACACACTCTATACCCTCAAAAAAGTAGGGGGACAAGGTAGCCTTACACCTCTTTATGGCCTCTTACCTAGTGAGAAGGTAAGGGAGGTGGCTAGGGGAAGAGGGGGGAGGGCGGGGGGGGGACCACTTTGACCTTTTTTCTCCCACTTTTTGGTCCGAATTTAAAAATACACTAAAAAATTCAAAAATTCAAAAAATTTCAAACTTCAAGTTTTCCCTCCTTAAAAGGTCTCCAAACTTATTTTATGGTCAAAAAAGTATTTTTGACCTCCAAAAGTAAAAAACGTGCACTAAAAAATACAAAAAATTGATTTTTTTCAAAAAAGTTCAAAACATAATTTTCCACCCTCCAAAGTCTTTCCAAACCTATTCTATAGCTAAAAAGAGATTTTCTCTCTCTACAAACTCTTTTCTAAGCTCTCCATTGCTGCAACAACCACATGCACCCCCTATAGTTTAACACTATCTCTCTGCTAGCTTTCTCCCACCTCCATTGTAGCACCAAGAAAGTTCCTCCCCCATCTCTTCCCCTTGGCCACCACATAGTTTCACACCAAGCTAGATCCTCTTCATTCTCTCACCTCCATTACACCATGAAACAAGATTCTACTCCTTCTAATTTTATTCACTCACACTACATGGAAACCTCTACTACTGAAGATGGTAAAAATATGAGCTCACATGACTTGAATATCACAACAATAGGAGGTGTGAATAGTGTGTGGGCTTTGCAAGGGTTCATCTCTAACATAAAGATAAAATGGCAAGAAAGCCACCCTTGTAGCTTACATTCAGAGCTTAACATCATCTCCATCTTTAAGTTTATCATGCTGGAGAGAATAAACCTCTTTATGGCTTTCAATGTTTAGGCTTCATACCTCATAACACTGGGTGGTGCTATTTTGTTGATGGCTTTGACGTGCCATCTATAGTTGTGTAGCATGTGATTGAGTCTCACAATGCAAGTAAGTTGTGTTATCTATGGAGAGTCATCAAAGATTTTTCTTATAATTTATTCTTTGTATAGTTGTCATTAGATTATCATTTTCTACTTTATAACTTTGTGCTCACATAATCTGTTGTTCTTATAGAGTTAACTTCTTTTCAGAGGACATGAGCAAGCAACCATGTGCAGAGATGGAAATCACTCTATTTTTGTTCTATGAGGAACCTTTCACTACAACGTTAAAGGATTTTGATAAGAATAGTATAATTTTTGTAGAATATTGAACCAATAGGTACTCTCTAGGAGCTCTTAGAAAAGCCATCCATATAGTACTACTATCTTCCCTAGTGTCATAGACACACAAATACTCAAGTGTATATGAATCTCTAGATGAGGAGGACAAATACTAATTGTAAGAGAAGCCTAATAACAACAACATTGTCTCCGTTTGTAATTATTTTCATGGATGGATTTCTCTATAAATGCAATATAAATGTGTTTTTTTGTTAAATGGTGTCGCATTGAGTGAGAGTATGCAATTTAGATTACTGGAGTTTCATACAAATTTGAGAATTATTGTTGAACTTTATGGATATTTTTATTTGCCTATAAGATGTTTCAAGTCTCAAGTCGTAATCAGAAATTCAAGCGATATTTTGATTTCAGTTTAATCATTAATGGTTATTCTTATTAAAGTGGATCATAACCTTTGTCAAGATGTCCTCATTTGGGGATGGTGAATATATATCATTAACAACGTTTCACAAGTTGAGAAAGAGAAAATTCTTGCTTTCCAACATGTTATTGTTTCCATATTATGCCTATGCCAAACTTGACTTAGAGAAATGACAACTTGAGATGAAGGTGTCCATGTATAAGGGTAACTTATTATTGACTCATGTTTCATCATACATATATTGTAAAGCCTTTGAGTTTCCACCTTTTTGAGTAGTGTTGAGAAGTTTTTGGTATCAAATCTTTTTAAATATCCCTATTCATGAGCTATTGGTAGCTATTTCTTTGGTATTGCTAAAGATGATACCAATAGCTATTACCTTGTGAACTTAACTGTTAAATTGCGGATTTGATTTTTACTATGTAGCTCATTTGGATAGAGAAAGTGTAACATAAATTATAGATACATGCATTGTTAACATAGAAGATATGTACCAATCGAGCCTATGTAAACTGCTAATTAAGAAACCTTTGGTTGGATACTATAACAATAGTGGTCACATGTGGTTTCAAATACCAAAGAAATGGCTTAACCAAAACATTCCCAAGAACACGAGGTGGACACGAGGAAGTAAAAATTGGCTCCTTGCTTGGTCAATTTCTAGTGTGAATGTTTAGTACATAGGATTTGCTAGGCCTTTGACATGGGGAGTTCACTAAATTATATGTAACATAGCACACATGTTCAACATAAGGGATTTTGTATTCTTGTAAAGTTACAAAAAATGTGTAGATAAGGTCTATAAGGGGTCCTTTTAGTCCATTCTGGTGAACGCACATGATGTATGAAAATTTTATATAGTGAATGTTCCAGACCTTTGAACACATAGAAAAAGGGACGGGGGGGGGGGTGCTCTGATTACATCAAACCCTACACCTCTATCTCATGGCCATGCATTAAAAAAGGCCCTATTTGTCATTATAAGGCCCCAACGGGGGAGCTCTTGCTCTTTGTACATCTAGCTTACATCCTTTTCTCTTACTTATACACAATAGTGTTACAATTTTTTTCCATGTAAAGGCCCCCAGGGCCCTCAACAAGAGTGGCCACAAGGGCGCACAAAATGGCCATCCAAAAGTCCCGGATGACCATTTCGCACGCCCTTGTGGCCATTTTTTTTTTGTTAGTGTTGAACTTTTAGCCCGTGATGCAAAAAAAATCATATGTTGCTCGGATTCTCCAAAAATCAATGTGCAAGTTGGCAATTTCTTTAAAAATGATATAAAACAGACATTTCTTACTTTTTCTTTAATCTATGGGCTCCAACGAGCATTAAAACCATGGAATCTGAAAATACTCAAAGAACTAATGTTTTTTATTGTGTTAACACTAGAATGGTAACCTAACAGGACATAAAAGTGTCCTTTCAGGGTTTTGGGAAAAAATTCCAAAACCATAGTAGATCCACTCATTTTGAAAAATCCTTTCATGAGCTTATAGTTCAATAACTACTACATATGAAAAAAATGAGAAACTTGTAATTTTTCTCATCCCTTGGTCACTACAAGCCTCCAAAGTTGATGGACCAGTGCATTTTGCCCAAAACAGCAATTTCTTACGGTTGATTGCATATAAATAAGAGTGGAGATTTTTGTAGGACATGAGATAAAATGCCTAGTTAACTTCGATGGGTTGGTGAGCAAAACATATGGTTGCTTTTACCTCACTAATTTTTTTTGGGCAAAAAAAATAGGTACAAAAAAGTTGCATTTTTGCCATTCTGCGGACCTATCATCAAAGTTTCTATAGTCACGCTCAATACAGATACTATATACATGTTTTCTTAGCTCCCTTTGGGCCTTTGGATTCAAAAGGAGCCATGGAGCATGTCAAAAGGATAATGGATCTCTTACAATTGGAACCTTGGGGGCAATGATAAAGTGCTAAATATAGCAAACATGAAAAAATTGGGTTTAGCATTATGACCTTTAGAAACCCATAGAAACTACTCAATATCTAGCCAAGTTTGTAGTCTATGATTAGATATGGTTACTACCTACAAAATACACACAATTGGCCTAAAAAACTAGCAATATTGAGAAAGTTATACTTACTACTCTAAAATGTATCGTATTCTTCAGCAATCAAAAAACTCAACCATCATCATATACTATGCTATATAGCATATTAGGTTCCCCAAAACTCAAGGAAGATTAGCTTTATGTTATACATTACACTTACATAATCAAAATTGAAATAGGATATCAAGAAAGCCACCAAAAAAATCATAAAAGTGCTAATTTTGGCCAAAAAAACAGGAGTATGCAATTCTTGTAAATTGGTCATAACTTTCAATTTTAACACTTAGCTCTCCCTACAAGCATCAAAACATGTTGAGAACTATGAAGGCCTAACCTCTAGCCATCTAAACCTCACAAACATGAAGTTTAGAGTGGTATAGTTGCCAAAACTTGAAAAAAAAAGCCAAAATCAGGACCCCGTTTTTTCACACAGTTTAGGTTCAAAAATGTTGTGCAAGAGTAAGGTTAATGGTGAGATCGATACTAAAAAAAAGATGCTAAGTTTTTTTCAGCTCATAAGGCAACTTTGTGGATATATAGCACCTAGAAATTCATTTTCATACTCTTCAAATAATTCAAGCAAAATGGTCACTTAACAGGACACAAAAGTGTCCAAGGACATAAAAGTGTCCTGTTACCATTCTAGTGTTAAGGACTGTATTTCCTAGATACAAAACTTTCCCAAAATCTTTCTGTAACACCTTCAAAGGCCCCAGGGGGTGAGCTCTTACTCTCTGTACATCTAACTCACAACCTTATTTCATACTTATACACAATAATTTTGCAAATTTTTCTCATGTAAAAGCTTCCAGGGCCCTCAACAAGAGTGGCCACAAGGGCGTGCAAAATGGCCATCCAAAAGTCCCGAATGGCCATTTCGCGCGCCCTTGCGGCCACTTTTTTTTAAAAAAAAATTAGTGTTGAACTTTTAGACTATGATGCAAAAAAAATCATATCTTGCTCGGATTCTCCAAAAAACGTGTAACTTGGCAATTTCTTTAAAAATGATATAAAACACACATTCCTTACTTTTTCCTTAATCTACGGGCTCCAACGAGCATTAAAACCATGAAATCTGAAAATACTCAAAGAACCAATGTTTTTTATTGTGTTAAGGACTGTATTTCTTACATACAGAACTCTCCCAAAATCCCGTCCTAACACCTTCAAAAGTGGCTTCCAAGGAGTGCCCTCGGTCAAAATTTGAAACTGAAGGAAAATAGTTAGAATGAACTCATAAACTGTGTACAAACTTTAAAATAACCAAAATTTCTTTCAAAAAAAAATTGAAGTGAAAAATTTGAAAATAGACTTCCCTTGGACTTCCCACGACAATAGAAATCAAAGGGTTAATCATGTCGCATTGAGGTTAATCATGTCAAGATCTCTTCTACTTTATCATGTCTTCTCATGTATAATCTTACCAAACAAAAACAAATTTACACTTTAAATGACTACAAATCTTATTTAACTTATCAAACAATCTAAAATATGGTAGACCTAGAGTGCTCTTACACATTAACAAACAAAAAAGTCCAAATTTCTTCTCATTAACTTTGATAAACATACATTTGTGAACAACTTCCAAGGAGTACTGCGGTCATAGTTCTTACATCCATTCCATGATATGGCATGGTATGGGGTGACCTATCACATAAAAATATCTTTGGTAGGAGTGCCCTCATGTTAGGAAAGGGTGTATTGCTACTGATGAAAAGATGCTGCATTGTCATACTAGGGATCTCTCCATGTTAGCATAATGATTTTTGGTGTAGTGGGAGCCACATTGCCGCTGAGGAGAGCTTTGTGCCACCGTAAAATCTTCATGTTATGCCAGTTCCTTGAGCCATTTTTGCAAACAACACCACTCAACTAGCATAGTAAGAGGTCACCTTGTAACAAAAACATGTATGAATTCAACATTTGTAAGCTGTATAATAAAGACACTTGTTAAGTATAAGTTGTACAAATTTGCAAGTATTTCCATCCAACTGGGAATAAAAAATCCTAAAATATACATTATGACAAGATTACCCACCTCTAATAATCATGGATTTGAAGCACCTACCTGCAAGATGTAATAAAGAAGACTATTTTAGAGGAAAAGTGGTGACACTTGGCCTCTCTAACCTGTAACCTTTCACTATTTGTGCACAAAAGCAACCTTTGTGCCAAGCACTACAAAACAAGTAGAGGCAACACCTTATACTTCAAAGTCTATGATAAAAAGAACACAACCAAAAGAAAGAAGTATATTGTTACCTTGCACAAAGGGGTGTTTTATTCAAATATGTGATGGTATTGGTAAGATATTGAAGAACCATCAACATTCATCTCATTGACGGTACGACGTTCTTGGGATGACCTCTGCTCACCCTCACGTGTGGCCTTCGGTGCAAACGCCACGGACAAGAAAACATGTATGCATACGATTTCTGATGTCCATGAGCACCATGGCAGCTGTTTCGTGAGGAAGCAAAAGATGAAAAGAGAGAGGGGTGAGGGAGAGGGAGGAACATGGGAGGAGAGAAGGGGGCAGTGGGGGAGAGGGAAAGAGAGGGGAGGAGAAGGAGAGAAGGGGAGAGGGAGGGAGAGGGAGGAACATGGGAGGAGAGAAGGGGGCAGTGGGGGAGAGGGAGAGAGAGAGGGGAGGAGGAAGAGAGAATAAAGGTTTTTTTTTTTTTGGGGGGGGGGGGGGGGGGGGGGCTTAAAAAAAAAAAAAGGACTTTTAGTGCTTGTAGGTTTTAAAAAATGTCAAAAAGTGATTTTTTGATATGTATATATGTTAGGGGAAAGTTTTAAGTAAAAAAGAAGTACAAATAACTTTTTTGAAAAAAAGGTCAAATTTTGGCTCTTAGTGACCCACGTTTTTGCTGATGTGGCCACACCTCTTTACTCCCTTCACTTTCAAAAATCTAAAGAGAGAAGGTGACCTCCTAGGTCCACATCCTACATGTGTTTTAAAAAAAGGCTAGAAAAATCTACTCAAAACTAGCTTCTTGAATGCCCTTGTCCCCTTAACCCTACACAACATTAGCCTTAATCCCTAAAAATTAGGGTTCCTTACAAGGCCCATGCAAGGTCCATATTTCTCCTAATGACCAACACCACACACACTAGAGCAAAGTAAAGAAGAGAAGGGATAAGGGGGAAGAAACGACACAAAATTCGTCAATGATTTGCTTCTTCTTTGAAAAAAACACCATGTACAATCTACCGTATACTCTACATTGACTTGGCTCCATCGACACGCACATCGACGGGCAGCACGCACACTGAAGAGCAAAAAACGTCTTTTGGCAGCCCTTGTTGGTTTCTCCTCTGTCTTGGAGATTTCCTTTGTGCAAACCCTCCCATGAACTCTCCCAAAAATTGAAAAAAAATTGCCATTGTAGGGAGTTCTCTCTTTTTTGACCTTTTATTCTTGTGGACATCATTTTTTTAGCTCCCATGCATGAGAATAGCCACTTCAACTCGACTTTCCTTTGCATTCCCACCGCGTGTGAGCCTTCCCCTTGTTGGGGGGATGTCACGGAACCCTGACAACCCCTTAGTGAGACTCACCCCTTCAATAAAAGTATCTTGGCCCTTAGAGGCGTGATAACAAGGCCCCACGAGCACGCAACATCATCATCCACATTGCACAGCCGTCCCTGCCAACAATGGAGTAATGTTGCACTGATACTCTATGCCACAACCCCTCCACGGATTCCCAGAATGGCCATCGACTGCCCAACACTGTCGTGCCTAGTGCCACCACACAGTTCGCCATAGCTAACAAGCTCCAAGCGCTCCTCACTCCACTTGCTTGACTTCTTTGAGCTTCTCACTCCACTTGTTTGACTTGTAGCATGTCCACACCTTATATATATATTATTAAAAATTTGTCCTCAAACCCCATGTGAGTTATTAGAGATGCCACATGGGAGCCTCCCCTCAAGCTCCTCAAAATCCTTCAAAAAACCTTTGAACTAATACTAAAAAACTCCTTTTTGGTGCGTGTTTGTAAATAGTCTAGTTCTCTGTCTGTATGCTTAATGCTCGAGCCGCAAAAACCCACAAAAACTTGGCGCTTTGATATCCAATTGATGAGCCGTCAATTCCTATGGACTTCACTTACTGCATAGCTCTCATATAAACCCTAGAAAGACTGAAAAACTCCAAAAATCACACCTACTAAGGTAGCCAATACGGCACATAACTGGCCCCCGATAAATCTTCCACCGGCCATAACTTGCCCACCATAGCTTTGTTTGGCAAACCGTATAGACCATCCTGTAGACCATATTGATGGCCACCTTTGGCACTCGCATTCCTGCACTTTTCACACATCGATCACCCACCTCTCACAGACACCATGGTAGAGCATTTTGGCCCTAGAAACCACATCAAGGATATATAATTGTTGCTCCTTGTCTGCTCTTGATCTTCACAGCTACCTGACCACCTTGGCATGCCCTTAAGATCTCTGCATTGCACTTCTTGTAGCACTGACCAATTTTAGATGCCCCAACACGTTGCGATAATAAAATTGTTTGGACAATACAAACAAAAAAATATATAAAGTATAGAATGATGAAAAAATCCAAAAGAATAGACAAAGTTATTCTTTACTACTTTGGGAATTGCAATTTGCATCATGGTGGTTAGTTTTTTTGCAAATTTCATATGTGGGTATGGGGCATCAAGGGCTTTTACAATTTCATCTGGGTTTGACCCCTTGACCTAAGCTTAGGGTAGAGTGGGAGAGGACTCACCCAAAATGCTTGCCTCTAAAGGCATACAAGTCCATGTTGCAATCCACCAATATACATTTGTTAGCATTAAGGGTGAGGGAATATTCAACAAGGATGGCACTTAATGCTTTGCACTTGAGCAGCTCCAGAGTACCATGCTTGGAGAACTTTGTCTAAGAAACGCAAGGTTGATGCTGGGGCAATCATTCCCATCGATAGGAATCAGCAATTTGTGTGGATGGAAAGAATTTTTTGGGACAATTTCATAAAAGGAGGCACATGATTTGATCTCCACTAGGGTACTTGCCATCGTTTGCACCAACTTCTATATGTTTTCATTGGGGAGGAAGGAAAGGTTTTCCAGGAGACTGTTCTTCAAAGTCAATTTGAAATTCCGCCATCTCTATCTTTCCACTTGGATCCTTCATGCCTGCATAGATAGCAAGCACTGAGAGCTACCCATCTTCTCTGAGTCCTAGTGTTTTAACAATTTTGTTAAGGAACAAAACACTAGGTCCCTCTATCATCCGATCTTCCTCCTCAATGGAGCTGGACTCTTGCAAGAGGATGCGTACCATAGATGATTCATTCCGCTTATCAACCTCTTTGATAACTTCATTTGACTCCTCCACAATGGTCACAAGGGGTTTCTCGCTGGCATTTTCCTTTCATTTTCCCTTCTCCATGCCCTCAAGCACAAGTAAGACTAGAACCATGTCCCTTCTCCATACCCTATGCCCAAGTCTATGAGGTCATCATCATCCTTTGTAATGTAGTCTCATTCAGTGAGACCTTTAACAAACCTCAACAAGTGAAAGAGAAAAAATAAAATTGGATGCATAGAGGTGTTTGAGGAAATCCACTGGCAACCACGCCATATTGGATCCCTCAAACACTATGGCATATACCTCCATGTGTTGCGTCATGTATTCAAGAAAGCTTTGGAATGCTTCTACATGTTGGCAATGGCATGCATGACAATTGTCCCCTCAAACACACTCGCTAGTGCATGTGATTTATTTGCAAGGCCGGATTTTCTAGTTATGCAAGAAGTGTGTCAGAAGACGTTGCCATGGGTTCGTTCGTGAAGAAGATGGAAAGAGAGCTTAGAGTTAGAGTTTTGTGAATGTGAGAAATGAAGTTTTAAAACCTATAAAGTGACTTATATACCCAAGTTCACTTTTTAAAAACACTCAAAATAAACTAACCTAAAATTATAGTTTTTAACAAAATCACTCTCCAAATCAATGGAAATTGAGAATTGCAATTGAAATCTTGAACAACTTGAAAATGAACAAATATGCTTAGAGACTAGATTCAAAACACCATATTCATTAATAGGAGAAACATTCGCATCAATTACAAGATTTTACAAAATTACATCACGAAAACACAATGTCCTCACAAAGAAAGTTGTTCTCTTCTTTAGACCGAACAACCTTGTCATTGATTATAAAGACGTATTGCTTGGGCAATGTATATTTGAGATTAAGATACTCAACAAGATGACTTAGGTGACAATCGTTATTTAGAGAGATGTTGTGCACAACATCGTTGTGGAGGCATATATGTAGTCAACAGCTTTTCTAGGAACAACATCAGAGTCTAGTGTCTCCTATTCTCCCATTGTTTGTTAGGGAAAGACCATTAACGGGCTTTGCTTTGCAATATGGTATCCGAACACCAATTTCTCACCAACTAGAGAGCACTTAATTCTATCTCCTTGGTGGTTGACCACCTTGGTCCCCCATCCAACTACAAGGAAGCCATTCATCGCACTTTCCCCTTTGCAAGTCCACATTCTTGGTGTGTTGTGAGCACTCTACAATCAAAAGATATACAAAAAGACATGAAGAGACATAAACCATGTTACAGCTACTTTGTAGGTACCATAGGTGCACTTCATTGGTACATGCACATCTACCTTGATTCTCCTTTTGGCTGCTTCTATGAAGGCACTATCTGGCTTAGGCTATTCCACACTCTGCAAGGTTGGTGAGTGAATCGGAGAAAGATTACCAGACCCATTTTGCCTAGGCGTGACATAAGTATGAATGTAAAAAGAAAATGTCCCATGAGGCAAGCTCAGAGGATGGACAACCAGCATTGAGTAATTTTCCAAGGTTGCGTGGATGACATCAAAGGTCCCTGTGAATGACTCTATTGGCTCCCACTCTACAAAATCAGATGGGAAAACATCTACAAGCATGAGCAAGCAATGCAAATCTTACACTCATCAAAATAAACGTATAAGGTGAAAATACAAAATAGACAATCTAAAAACTTGATAGAGGAGTGAAATTATAGTTTACAAAAAACCTCAATGGAGCCAATGTTGTCTTTAGCTTTGCTTGTGAAGCAGCATACACATGTTGCACCTTCCCAAGCCGCTTATCATCTTGGGTTTTCTCAAGCTCCATGATTATTCCCTTCCAGTGGTGTGCCCAAGAAACAACGTGTCTCCTTGAGACCTTGTGTGCACCTCTTGAGCTAGGCTGCATTGTCACCACATCATTTCTATGTAGTCGATCTTCACCCAACATCCACTGTCGTCTTGTACATTGCTGGAAGAAATGGAGTTGATAACACTCCTAGGTTGTCGAGTATCTGATGATGCCATGTGGAATAGTAGCAGAATCTGCACATAGACAAATGATTAATCTATGCACATCCATGTCATCAACTGCAAAAAGAGAAAGATTATACGGTACACAAAGACGATCAATTCCACTTACTGCTATGATGTTCAATCTGCAAATTGGCTAAGTAGATGATGTAAAGAAGCTATAGAGAGAGATAGATCAACTCTAGGGAGCTTAATGGAGAAGGAGCAGGAAACCTATTGAGAAAAGAAAAATGGAAGATCTACCAGAGTTATATGATGATGATATTTAGCTTTAGGTAGAGGTGTGTAGTGAGGTTCACATAGCAATGGTTTGCTTTAGCAGGAGGTAAGCTTGAGGAGAATACAGAAACCTTCAGGAGGGAAAGGAGGTTCAAACTATAGCTACAATGCTTTTTGGGAGGGAAAAGTGACATTGAGGAAAGAGATGCAGCTTGCAAGGGGGAGTGAAAAGAAGTGAGAGATGGTGAAATATATATATATATATATATATATATATATATATATATATATAGAGAGAGAGAGAGAGAGAGAGAGAGAGGGAATGATTAGCAAGTTTTTGGAGGGACCCCGTTTTAGGGGCGAGAGAAACTAGCAGCCACAAGAGAGAGAAAGGATTGATTTTTATCCCCAATGTTTTAAAGAAAATTTCTATATTTTGAATTTATAAGGATTCTCTTTTTATATTTTAAAAGAGTACAACTATGACCACTTACTTTTAGGCCCTGCCATACCCACTATTTCGAGCCACATAGCATCCACCCATTTGCCCATTCCATAATAATCCCATGGAAAATAAAGAGGGGAGCCTCCTTAGACCCCATTCCCTTCCTAATGTTTGCATGATTCTATCTTGATTTTATTCAATTTCATCACTCATATATGGGTCAATTTAAATGTAATAGGCACATTCGTCCTTTTCTTCTTTCCCATCCTTAAAGCTAATTAATACGACAAAAAATTACGTAGAGATTTGAAAATAATCAAACTTAGCTCTTAATGATTGATCAACAAGAACTCTATGGTTGTGAGTCATTGTTCTCTCAAGAGCATATTGACGACTATAATTCTTAGGACATAACTTCATTTTGGTGGTGGTTGCATTTCCAAGAGTGTCACCTTGCTCTAGTACCATTCTTAGGAGAAGGATGAGCTACCACCCTTGGCCATATTTGAAAATTAACCTTGGCATGATAGAGAGGTAAACAAAGAGGTAGAACGGGAAGGTGTTCACACACACACACACACACACAAAGGTACACATAACAATACACAAGAAAAGAGGAGATAAACTCTTACACATCTTACGATATGATAGAGACAAAACCAAGCGCTAAATTAACCAAGGCATAGAATAAGAGAGGGAAAAGGGAAAATTACAAAGAATTTATATACGTTCACCTCAATCTAGCCTCTCAAAATGTGGCACACTTCACTTCTTTATTTATTCGTACAATGTCAATGATAGAGACAAGATCAGGAGCTCCATCAGCCAAGTCATAGTATAAGAGAGGGGAAAGGGGAAATTACAGAGAATCAACATACATTCACCTCAATCTAGCCTCCCGAGATGCTATAGACTTCTAAGCCTAATTTAATATTCCATTCTAAGGTATTTACAACTGAATTATGACACAACCTCTAAGAAGAAAATGAAGTGAGTAGATCTATACTGCAATACGCCAACACAATTGCGTCCTATCTTCTTGCGTCAATTTTTCAATATGACACATAGATTAGTTAACCACTAACTTAGGACAATACTGAAGTATCATTGTACAAGTCCAACTATTCCCTAATTGCATACAAGCGACCTCATGTATTCACAATTACCCATGGACCATATACAGTGACCATCCAAGAATTGCCAAGACCATGGAGGATACATACAAGTTCTTAACTTTGTAATAGAAAAAAAAAATTGCATAGGTATAACCAGGCCTCCATGTCTATAGCATCTACATTCAACACCTATTGCAACGATTCCTTATCTAAACACATTGCATTAATAAAAAGCACTCTTTTTTTGTTCAACTTGTAAGTACCCCTTAAATGGGGTCCTCCTATATGTTGTAAACTAGAAATTTGTAAAACACCTTATGCTAACTTATGAGCTATATTTACATGCTTATGAGTGACATAACCTATCGAGGGTGTCTTTAGATGTAAGTTGGCTACTTTCGGCATGGAACAATGTTCCTAGCAAACCAATATCGTTGCTTATTGTCATATGTGATAATGACAAGAACAATTGCAAATTGACTCCAATGATAGCTACGTACACTAGCTTCAATAATTGTTATACTTTTTCTAGGATTTGAAGTTAAACTTCTCAAGTCTGAGAGTGACCATACTTCTAACTTGGGTCGTTCGGTATTAGATGCTTGATTGCTTCACTAGAAAATATTGCAAATCTCCCATGTAAAGAATTCTATAGAGAGCAAGAAGGGGGATTGTCTTGAGGTGGTTGCTTTGAAGTAATGATAATAGCTTGTTTTCTTTGCATGGACCGAAGTGTGGGCTGTGAAGAGGAAACCATAAAAGGAAGATCCGTTCTTTGCAATTGATTGCATGTCACAAAGTCAAGAAGGAGATGGATGGTCAACATCCCAGGATAAAGAAACATGTAGATAAGACGAGAGCTTGCCTATGTCATGACAAGCAAGAAGCACATGAAGACCTTGTATGTGCTACTATGATAATCTATCTTAACTCTCTCCAGTTGGACAGAGTATTGCCAAAAAAAAAATCCCCCAAGAAAGTGTGAAAACTACTTGAAGTGTGCACATTCATTTCCACAAATGTGATGCATAAACAAGGAGAACCAAACTACAGAGGCCCCTCTCCCACAAGAGAGCATGTCCTTACATTAAGGGTAGAAGAGCATATGCAATAATAATTATGAGGTTTTGTCTGACCCAAGTACCCACACACACCATAATGCACAAACCACAACTTCCTATTTTTGGAAATTGAATAGGATATAGGTGGTCAAGTCACACATCTTTCTGCACTAAAAGGAGAGAGCATGGCAACATCATGAGTTTTGATTATTTACCTAAGAATCATCATAAATCTACAAGTTAGCACTCAAGGGGACCGGGGTTGCTCCAAATACAAGCAATCTGATTAGTGGTTGCTCCTCAAAGAATTAGGGGTCCCCCCCCCCCCCCACAATAGGCGGGGATAATCGTTTTGAGTTACCCCCTTCCGCTCAGATAACTACTCCTAGGAGGGGTGTTGTTGGATCCCCCCCTCACCTTGTCACATCCATGTCTTATCAAGCCAAATAACTATTAGCCCCGTATGTGTGGGGGGCACCGTAGTGTGGTGCAGCCTCAGCTCTGGAGATTTAATACAGCTCCTCAATGAACGATATGGCTAGTGTCATATATGGTATTTTAGCTACATTAATAATAACTGCCTGCTGTTCCTAGAATTGGTCGCCGCTGAAGGTTTGGCCGAAGCGCCAATCCGCAGACGCCACGTTGTACGAGGTGAGGGTGCGGCCGTCACTGGTGGTGATCTGGAAGGAGAGGCTCTGGCCATCCAGAAGCGCGTTGCTCTGCCAATTCTGGCCCCAGTTTCTGGTCATGGCCTGCCATCCCGTGCGCGATCCCTTGACGGAGACCGAGTGCACGTCGCCAACCCCGCCCACATTGGTGATGAGCACCAGGTTGAAGTAGGAGTGGCCGTTCATGGTGAAGTGGATGCCGCCCTTCTTCGCGCATGGCACTCGCCGATACTCCACCGGGACGATGCCGCCCCAGTACACTCCAATCTTCTCGAATGCGGGCTGTGCCATGTCGAAATGCTGGAGAGGAGGATTGCACCACCCGCCCGCATTGTTGGGCAGCGCATTATTTGGCGGGCACAGATTGGTGGCAGTCACGATCACAGATGATCCTGGGACGCACCATTGCGGGTCGGACGCTGCATCGCACCGGATCTCGAAGCAAGCTCCGCAGCTGAGCCCGGCATTGAAGAGGGCAGTGCTCAGGGCTGCCGTATTGGTGCCATAGCCGGAGGAGTAGAGGTCGCCATAACCGCACGCACCCCCTGCATGCATCGTATTGTGCTTAATGTTAGGAGAGTACTTATGTACAGGAAGCAGAAAGGTGCGTACATATAAATAGAGGCTTGGCGTCCGTACTTACCCATGGTTCCAGATGCATCACTTCCCCCGTAGAAGGTGGCGTGAGCGCTGGTCCAGCCAGTTTGCTGAGAGCTGCCGCCGCCGTAGTAGGAGGCCGAGGCAGGTTTCAGCTGGTGCAGGATGTCGAAGCAGGGCAGCAATAGCGTAACCAGAAGTGATCGTAAGGGAGTACGTGCCATCCTGAGCAGCGACGTGGGCAGAATCGAGCTCGAACAGGTGGGGCAGTGCCGAAAATTTGCAGCGAAGGGCTGAGGGGTGCTGGGCGGCTGCGTTTGACTGGTCGAGGGCTGGGTGTGGATTGTAGCGCGTCTAATTTATAGAGGTGGGTTTCTCACTAGATGGGAGAGAAGCAGTACTTATCAGCATGGCAAGAGGACAGCAGCCAGCTGATGGACCATCGACATGTACGTAAAATGGCGACTGTACGTGAGTAACATGCAGCTGGAGACTGGCAGCTAGTCGTGGTTCTGGTGCGGCAGGTGTAGCCGGGCTATATACATGCATCTCACTAAATGACTGTTCGATGACCGTGGCCGGCAACTCCTAATTATATGGTCCAGGTTCCTTCTGCATCCTCGTCGCTCGAGGTCGGGTCATCAGGAAATGCGGCCTGTACGCTTTGGTTGGAGGAGTCAGTGTCCCGTAATGCCATGTCGTGCCAGGGCAGACATTACCACATGACGGGCAACCGCTCGTAATAAACCTCCGACAGGCTAAGCTCTTAGTCCTCTTGCCATTAATTAGCTCATGAACCCTGAATTTCAACCCCTTAGGCCTTGTCCCTCCATACTGTTGAGGTTGGAGCATGAACCTACACGGCTCACCGAAAAAGTTTTTCTGGGCATGTGCAGGGGGCAAACTTCAAAAAGGGACGGGCTGTAGTGATGTGTACTCTTTTTGCTAACCAAAGCTTCAAATATATATGTTTTGACATTTTTTAATGAGGGGTATTCCACAATCGCTAGCATTGTCACGAAAAAACAAAGGAAAATAAAAAGATTAAATATTGTGTATGCGACAATATTAACGATAAAAAATGCAATAGTGGTTAAGCAACAATATACGTGGATATTATCGTGTGTCGCTACTATTATCGTGCGTATTATCGCTAAACGATTATTCAAAAATAAAGATGTTCATTTTGGCCATCCTCAATTGGGTGACCCAAACAATGAAACATCAATTATTTTTGAAAAGAGTATACAAGAAAAAAAAATTGAATTTGAATTAACTTTACCTTGACAAAAAAGTTACAAATATAATGAAAATAGTTGTATATACATTGTGTCACATTGGGATTTTTTATGAAATTTTGGACAAATATTTTTCTATCTAATCCTCCTCCTCCTCATCGTCGTCCACAGGCACATACGGTTGATCACCTTGACTCTACATAAACCCAAACCAAGTTAAGCAAATATCAACAGCTCAAAACAATTGATACAAAATTATTTGTTTAAACTTATCGCTTGTAGTGATCCAATCACTGCGTTGAAGTACTCGCGAGAGATGTGGTTGTTTTCGAACAATCATCGTCAAGTTTCAAATTTTGTATGCCGCTCTCGAAACTTGACCATCTCTCGTGTTGGTCGATTAAGAGTGATATTCTTTTAAGTTAGCAATAACAATAACAAATCATCAACTATAATCTTTATAATCACCGATTTAAATTGTAATTTAACCAATCTTACAAATTTGTCATTCCATGCTGCTTTTGCCTCCCGACCCATAGTGCATGGGAGTTTGTGTCCCGTAATGCCATGTCGTGCCAGGACAGACATAACCACATGACGGGCAACCGCTTGTAATAAACCTCCGACAAGCTAAGCTCTAGTTCTCTCACTACAAGAGGTCGCGCAGAAGTCGACGAAGGTACCGACGAAATAGTGCTAATTTTTAAACTAAAAAGCGCTTAAATAAGCCTCAGAAGAGACGCCGATATCGTTGCGTCGGTATGACTATTGGTGTGGCAGGCGTCGGAGTAGGCCTATTAATAAGCATCGGAATAATCAACGGAACAAGCACAGATATTAATAAATTAAATTCCAACGCTCATTTCATTGGCTCTATTGACAGTGATACCGTAACCTGTACCAACGACCAAAACATGAAAAAAAAAATTGGGCAGAGAGGACTGAGAACTAATGCTACATATATTGCAGCAAAAGAAAATAGCCCTCTCTGTTTAAAGGAAGAGTGCACAAGAAACCGCACTCCACCTACAAGCTAACGCTAAAGAGCGAGTGTATGGCAATTAGCAAAATTGTAAGAATAACATAACTTGTTAACATGATTAAAACATGAGTCGAAAACTGTAAAACCATAAACATAACCTGTTTGCTATACCATAACCATTACCATTACCATGATCTAAACTTGATTGTTATACCATAATCATAACCATAACCATCACAAGATTGCTATACCATCATAGCAAAACCATAACCATCACCTGAACCAAAACCATAACCATAACCATAACCTTGCACAACCATAACCATAGCACGATTGCTATACCTTCATAGAAAAAACATAACCATCACCTGAACCAAAACCATAACCATAACCTTGCACAACCATAACCATAACCATAACCATAACCATAACCATAACCATAACCATAGCAAAACCATAATCTTGCACAACCATAACCATAATCATAACCATAACCATAAACAAAAACCATAAACATAAGTTGATTATCAAACCTTAACCATACCATAAACATAACCATAAACCATAAACATAAGTACTACAAAACTGTACATTTGCAAATAATCACTGAGTGAGAAGCCCTCATGGTAATGCCTCCCAATCGATGTCCTCTCTCTTCTCCTGCAGCTGGATCAAAAGGGCCACAAGTCCATGCTTGTACCCATACTTCTCCTCTTGGCGTGTCGACAGGCGCTTCATGGCAACTTCTTACAAAATTATGGTTTAATCATTAGATAAATCTTCAAATAATATATATACTATCAATAATTTAAAGCATACGTATAATACTTAAAAACTCATGTCGAAGTATATCGTAGCCTCCACTCCCAAGATATGACGCTCCAGTAGACTCCAAACGTGCTCTGGCTGCATCTCTCTGCTGCTGAAATCTATTGGGATTGTCTTGTGTCTCTCGTGCAATCCCAATCCAATCCTCTGCGTCCAACCATGCCAGATTGGGATCGCCGTCATTGAACCTGTCTCTGGCCTCTGACCGACGGTGTGACATTGTGGACCTCGCCACGCTCAAAATACAGGCGTTCGAGACCTAATCGTACCCCTCTGCCAGCCTGTACTCTCTCTGAATGGCGTCGACAATGTAACTCTTTCTCTCAAGATCGAGATTTTCCCAAATATCCATCACAGTATGACCAAACTGAATCGTACAAAGCTATCGAATCCTCTATCGCATTTCCTTTCCCACCCTATCTGCCACAACAGCCCCATATGTGCTTCTGTACACCTTGCTAGGATCATGCTCATGTGATCCCCAAGGTGTACGTGGTGTGTCCATCAGTGAACTATCTACTGAAGAGAGTGGTGGACGCTCTCTCGGTGGTGTGGATGAATCGGTAGAACGGCTACCATAAACCACCGCCTCCAGAACGACGGTGACGTCATCTCAAGGATGAACCACCCGTCTGTGTAGAGGGCACACGAGTCCAGGGCGTAGGGGGCACACTAGACTGAGGTGTGGGGTCGCTCGGTGGAGGGACGACACTAGTCTCGGGAGTAGGGTCGGCCGTAGTAGGTCTAGAGGGACCTGCACCTCCACCCCAAAGGTGTTGTGCCATCGCGATCTTCTCTGGTGTGAACTGAGACAAAAACGAGCCCATCTTCTCGGGCGACATACCGGCCAGAGTGACTGGAAAACTAAAACTAGGAGAGTAGGGCTCATCATCATTGGCCATGGCTAATCATACACAAACAACTCCCACAAAATATGTTACTTTACGTAAGAAATGCTTAATTGATACAAACAACAAATCAACGAAACTGCTACACAAATGAAACAAATCAATAAACTGCTACATAAATTACCAAAATCTAAAGTGTATTGTAGACTAATAAAAAGAGCTTTACAAAAGGTTTTCTAGCAAAAGTGATTAGTTCATCTCTCATCCTCTATGAGATCTGATGCACCAAAGATGTCTATCTCAATCTGTACTTCTGCATCTTCGTCATCAGACTCTACTTCTTCGTTGCTCTCCGCATCAGCTTCACTATTTGACACCTCATCTCTAGGTTCAGCCAATTACTCAATGCTGACATCCACCTCAAAATCTAAACTTAAAGTTGGAGTCGGTCGTACGTTTTGTTCATGAATCACCTCTTCGAGCTTAATATCCAATCCTTCACACACTTGCTTGCTATGTGGAGCAACTTGAACGATATAAAGCCAACAGGGTTTACACAGATCATTCTCATCATTTTGTGTCCATAGTTGATCGTGTATGAACACAACTTGTTCACAATGCTGCGGAAGTATGAATGTATCCCGCACATCTGCCCACACCCGCCTAGAGTTCACTTGAATCAATCCACTCTTGTCTTTGCGCACAGTTGCATAAGGGCCGCTGGTAATAACTTTGAACCACTTGACATTAAAGATAAACATATCAAACTTTCTAAAGCTAATGTTCAAGATGTCTTGGATGTAGCCAAAGTATTCAAGTTGGCCAGTCTCTGTATTCTCATCCCTGGCACTGCTCCTACTTTCTTGGACGAAGCTTAACCTAATACCACTGTCGAAAGTGACCCTTTGTTCGTCAATCCGTTGCACTCTTAAGTGCTTCCCATGCGACCACAAAGCTCCATATTTGTGATACTGCAGCCACAAAATTAAAACAGACTAAAAGTTATTAAAGAAAACTAATTTTCATGTAGAGCTCGAAAAGGAAGTTGTGAAATGTACATGCCAATCGCAACCCCTTGACATCTCCTCTTCCTCTTCAGTAATCAACACTCCACTCCTCTTTGCCTCTGAGAGTGTCGCATCTAACCACCGCCCAGTTGGCAAGTTGGGCAATTTCTGAAGATGGTCTGGAAAAGAAAGGTTTCTAGCTGCACGGTTGCACTTGAATTGAAGGAGATCTGTCAAACGTTGTTGCTTTTCCCCTTCGTACCTCTCTATCCACTTTTGCATGATGTCTGAGTTGAGAAGGCAAACTCTCATAACCTTTTCTCGCATTGTGATGTCCATATTCCTAACAATGCCTTGTCCCTGCATCTCGTCCCCTGTCACCTTGACTCAGTAGTCCACATTCGGAGCATCTCTGGATCAATTGAGACAAAAAATTCACTGATGAGGACAAGAGACTCTTGTACAAGCCATCCATGCACTACCCTCGGGGCGAGCCCTTTGACGAACAAACCCCTTTAAAGTCTTCATAAATCTCTCCAAGAAGAACATCCACCTGCTTTGGACCACCCTAGCCAACTGGAACTTCATCGACCACATGCACAAGTACATGCATTTGGATGGTAAGAATTTTTTTTGGAAAGTACTTCTCCACCATGCACACTGCTTCAATAGCATTTAAGCGTGCTGCACCGATGCTGTCTTCTCTTATCTCTTTTGAACTGATCCAGCGTACCAACTCACTGATTTTGTAGGTTGTTCTTCTAATGTCATCTGTCAAACAACCTTTCTAGCAATTGGTAAGATGAACTGTAAAAATTTGTTCCAATCGTGAGACTTAAGACCAGTGAGATTATCATCTCTTGTAAAAGCCGTTTTCAAACATCGCATGCACCCTGTGGCAGTTTTGAATGAAGATATAGTCTTCTTTACTTGGTGCTCTTCTGTGCGACTCAGAACCCATGGACCTTTTGGTATATACCAATTTCCATTGGGTTTAAGTCGAGGCCACATCTCTGGCATTCGACCCACAGCCTACAGGTCATCTCTTTGGGCCTTGCTCTCTCTTTTTCCAGTGATGGTCTTCCAGATGATCTCCCCCACATTCTTGAAGATGTGCATTGGGTCGAGAAAATGATTTATCAGCAGGTCACTCCAGTACGGGAGATCATGAAAAATGTAAAGTCTTTTCATTCTAGGTGGGCATCCAATCTTCCCTCTCCAACCACATGTTTTTCCAATCGCTCGCTTTCGGTGGATGCATGTCATGTTTGCATATGTTTGGTCCACGTAGCTCATGTCCTTCAGGCAAAAATCTACCATGCTCCTCGTAAATTGTCTTGCTCAAATGCTCAGAGCGGCGGAAGCCAAGTTGAGGACCACATTTCGGACACTGCATGATTGCCCGAGTAACTCAAGCCTGAAACATCACATATTAATATTTAAAAGCGTTGACATAGCCATGAATCACATGTGTGTGAGGGTTTTAAAGGCACTTACCTGAGCACTCACCGAACCCTGGCCAATCTTACATGGTCCACATGAGAATGCCTTGCACATGTACATTCCGTCGTCCGATTGGTTGGGACATATCAACCACATCGATTCTTGTCCACAAGATTTAGAGCTCTTCTAAAAGTGGTGCCAGATAGACGTCCATGTTCTTTGCTTTATACTTTCCTGGGACAATCAATGATAACAATAGATGGCCCTTCTTGATAGCGATCCATGGTGGAAGATTATAATTAACCAGACAAATAGGCCACGTGCTCCATGACGAACTCCGTAATCCGAATGGGTTTACTCCGTCCATTGCCATACCAAAGCGGATACATCAAGGCTCATTCTTAAATGTAGACCAACTTTTCTCTATGTGCTTCCATGCACGAGAGTCCGCAAGTACATGCATAACATCATCTGTCGATCTAGTATTTGAGTGCCATGTCATCAAAGCAGCTATGGACTTGCACCTGAACAAGCTCTTTATTCTTGGAATGATAGGAAAGTGTCGAAGGACCTTTGCTGGGATAAATTTTCCTTGTGTGTCCTCCTTGTACACCTGTTTGATCCACAATTGGGACACTATTCCAGATTTGCATACTCATCGCGAAAAATTATACAATCATTAGGACATGCATGTATTTTTTGATAATCCAAGCCCAAATTAGTAAGAAGCTTTTTAGAGGCTGGACGGGTAGGGGGCATGTGATTCCCTTCTGGCAATATTTGCTCATTCAGCAACCTGACGTACATGAACAAGTCAGCCCTATGATCACTTTATATAAACTGTAATTTTCACTTTACCATGCTTAGGATAAATATGTTTACCTGAAAAGCTCTGTGACTAAGGCATCAGACCAACCATAGACAGACTGCAAATTAAGCATTGCCAATGATGTACGAAGAACTGAGATTTTTGCACCAGTGTAGAGCGACAAGCGTGCAAGACTTTGCATCATCTCGCCCTCCTCATCGTTGCTATCATGCCGTCGATATGAACGGGATGGCTGAGTTTGGTCCATACTACTGCGTTCAATGTTGTCGCCTTCTATGTTGGAATCCATGTCAAAGAACTCGTCCAACATCTGCTCCATCTCTACTTCTTGAAATGCCGCTTCAGGTATTGGTTGGGAGGACTCGGTCCATGGCTGCTCGTTTGAAAATTGTCTTCTTTGGGATGAAGTTGAAGCAATATCTACTTGTGGACTTTGACCTTCAATCTCTAGACCATGAGATCGATAACGCAGGTCTTGTACTTGCTCTAACAGAAAGAGACCGTGATTGCGTATGTGCTGGTCACAATTTTTTTGTTTTCGAAAGATCTGATGCTTGCAATACGCACAAGTACACATCATCCTATTGTCCATATTTTATCTACCAATGATGCAACAAATAATTAAAACACTCTAGTTGTTATAACTACAAGCTTTAACAACCTCACATTCTCTAGCCAGGCCCGATCCCCGCACACCTCGGTCTAGAGGTGCATGGAGATTAGGACCACAGGTTAATAATCTCGTCTTTATTGGTCAATGACTATATATTAAAGTTCTTGAAGTCTGTGTACACTTTTGAAGTCCGATTGCATTTTTTCAACTATTTTCTGCTAGCTCTAACAACCTCACATTCTCTATCCAGGCCCGATCCCCGCACACCTCGGTCTAGAGGTGCACGGAGATTAGGACCACAGGGTAATAATCTCGTCTTTATTGGTCAATGACTATATATTAAGGTTCTTTCAGTCTGTGTGCACTTTTGAAGTTCGATTGCGTTTTTTCTACTATTAATTTGACGCTAGCTCTAACCTAACCTATAATCTAACCTAACCTATAACATAACCCTAATCTAACCTATAACTTAAACCTAACCTATAATCTAACCTAACGAAAGTCCGTTTGCGTTTTTAGAAGTACAGGAGTCATCTTCGAAGTCCGATTGCGTTTTTTCTACTATTAATTTGATGATAGCTATAACCTAACCTATAATCGTTATGCTTAACCTATAATCTAACCTAACGTAAAACCTATACCTAACTTAACTTAATATAACTTAACTTATAACATCTACTTAACCTATAACCTAACCTAACTGAAGTCCATTTGCGTTTTTAGTACATGAGTCATCTTCGAAGTCCAATTGCGTTTTTACTATTATTAATTTAACACTAGCTCTAACCTAACCTATAATCATTATGCCTAACCTATAATCTAACCTAACGTAAAACCTATACCTAACCTAACTTAATGTAACCTATCTTGTAACATCTACCTATTAAACCTATAACCTAACCTAACCGAAATTCGTTTGCGTTTTTAGAAGTACACGAGTCATCTTCGAAGTCCAATTGTGTTTTTAGAAGTACACGAGTCATATTCGAAGTCCGTTTGTATTTTCTCGACTATTATGCCGTCGATAGCTCTAACTTAACCTATAATCTCACCTAACATGTAACCTAAACCTAACCTAACCTAACATAACATAAAAACAACACAATGGTGAGGCGTTTAGCAAAACGATAAGCCATACAACTTGCACACAATGCATATGCAATGTGGGCAAGCTCTATGGCTTGCCAATTTGGCAAACGGCTCACCATTGTGTTGTTTTTAAAGTTGCGAAGAGATTTTATGGCCTAAAAACCGCTCGCAGACATATAGACAACACAATGATGAGCCGTTGGCAATATGGCAAGCCATAGAGCTTGCCCACAATGCATACGCCTTCTGGGCAAGCTTTATGGCTTGCCGTACTGCCAAACGGATTGCCATTGTGTTCTTTTTAGGGGCACGAGATAATTTTAGCGCTTGAAAATCGCTCGCAAACATATATACAACACCATGGCAAGCCATTTGGCAATACGAAAAGCCATAAAGCTTGCCCACAATGCATATGCATTGTAAGCAAGATCTATGGCTTGTCGTATTGCCAAACGGCGCGCCATGGTGTTATTTTTAGGACTTGAAATCCGCTCGAAGATATATAAACAACACAATGGCGAGCCGTTGGCAATACGGAAAGCCATAAAGCTTGCCCACAATGCATATGTGTTGTGGGTAAGCTTTATGGCTTGCCGTATTGATGAACGAATCGCCATTGTATTGTTTTTAATATGCGTTGTGGGTATGCTCTATAGCTTGCCGTATTGTCGAACGTAGCTTAACCTAACGTAACCTAATGTAGATTTACCTAACCTAACGTAACATAACCTAATGTAGATTAACTTAACCTAACTTAACTTAACGTAGCTTAACCTAACCTAGCCTAATATAACTTAACAAAACGTAGCTTAACTTAATTTAACCTAACGTATAAGATAACCTAACCTAACCTAACGTATAACCTAACATAACAACGTAGCTTAACTTAACGTAACCTAACCTAATCTAACTTAACTTATAACCTAAACTTAACCTAAAACATAAACCCCATCAACTACATAATTTGAAAAACGACATAATTCAATAAAAATTTTCTTCAAAACAAGATTTTTCCATAAACTTAAACAAATTTTTTCCATAATTTACAATGAAATTTCACATAACAAATCCTAATTTCTTTTAAAGCATTGAAAGTTTAAAGCATGAAATTTTCTTTTCTTGATATACAAAGTAATTTAAATAAACTTAATATGCATTTAAAGGTTTGAGCACTCACATTAGTCTTATTTGAGCAATGAAAGTTGTCGTAAAAGTCGTGGAACCTGCAAGAACGCACACACAAACACAAAGTTAAACCCTAAACCCTAAATCTACAAGTAACATGAAAACAATCTTACCTTAGTGTTATGCGCTAACCCACAAGCACGATTAGCACCTCCAATGCCATGTATCGCAGCAGATCTGTGAGAGAGGGTGAAGAGGAGAGCTTGAGATGTGGCGCAAGAATTAGGAGAAACACGCAGAGAAAGCCCGCGGTTTTGGTTTTTGCAGGTACCAACGGTACAGCTATCGGTACAGCCGTCGGAAGTATAGTCATCGGAAGGGGCATCGGAATGCGCATTCGTGCTGCCGTCGAAAGATGTGCCGGAAGAGGCGTCAAAATTTTGAAAATGAATTTTTTTATCGACGCCCGCCAGTGACACCGGTAATGTGGCGCCAGGATTGAAGTGACCTCTTGTAGTGTCTTGCCATTAATTAGTTCATGAACCCTAAATTTCAACCCCTTAGGCCTTGTCCCTCCATACTGTTGAGGTTGGAGCATGGAACCTACACGGCTCACCGAAAAAGTTTTTTTGGGCATGTGCATAGGGAAAACTTCAAAAAGGAAAGGGTTGTAGTGATGTGTACTCTTTTTGCTAACCAAAACTTCAAATATACATGTTTTGACATTTTTCAGTAACACTATAAGAGGAGCATTTCACAATCGTTAGCATTGTCGTGAAAAACCAAAAGAAAATAGAAAGAGAAAATATTGCGCATGCGACAAACTAGTGGCAAAAAATGCGATAGTGGTTAAGCAACAATATATGCGGTAATAGTCGTGGGTATTATCGCGTACATTGCCACCCTCAATTGAGTGACCCAAATGAGCACCTTTATTTATGACATGCATAAAACAATGAAACATTAATTATTTTTTGAAAGAGTATACAAACAAATAAAAAATTGAATTTGAATTTACTTTACTTTGACAATTTAATGTGGAGAAGATCAACTATTTAAAAAAGTTACAAATAAAATGAAAATAGTTGTATATACATTGTGTCACATTGGGGCTTTATAAAATTTTGGACAAATATTTTTTCTATCTAATTCTCCTCCTCCTCATCGTCATCCACAGGCACATACGGTTGATCATCTTGACTTACATAAACCCAAACCGAATTAAATAAATATTAACAGTTCAAAACAATTGATACAAAACTATTTGTTTAAACTTACTACTTGTAGTGATCCAATCGCTGTGTTGAATTGCTCGCGAGAGATGTGGTTGTTCTCGAACAATGATCGTCAAGTTTCAAATTCTGTATGCCGCTCCTAAAACTTGACCAGCTCTCTTGTTGGTCGATTAAGAGTGATATTTTCTTGAGTTAGCAATAAAAATAACAAATTAACTACACCGATTTAGATTGTAATTTAAACAATCTTATATATTTGTCCTTCCATGCTGCTTTGCCTCGCGAGCCATAGTGCATGGGAGTTTGTCTGGCCCAAGCTTCGTGTTGTTGTTTGTAGGATGATCTCATTGTAGCATGATCGCTCTTTTCTTGCACTGCCCACTCCCAGTCTGCATCTGCCATGTTGCCACCACGATAGCTCCTGTGTGGATCTCTAACTTCTTTGGCCGCTGCGCGCCGTACACTGGACGACTTTTTTTTCAAAAATATTTTTATTTAGCACTCCAATCACTGTTGTGAAAAACGTTGATAGAGGGCATTTGGAAATCTAGCATGCAAGGCGTCCTCAATGTAGTGTGCATGATCGGATAGTTGGTCTCTAAACTTTACAAAACAGTTTTTATATGTCGAATGTATAAGAATCTGAAGATGGCGTCGAAACGCCTTGCCCCATGCTGTACCGAAGTTCACCTCCCCATCATATCTTACCCTTTAGTAGCACCCATGTGTGTCTGACACGGTCCTCTGCATTGGGACGTCATGTTCTGAAATAGGGGAGCCCACGTCATGCACCCCACAAAATTTTGGCTTCACTCACAATCATCTCTCTCTCTCTCTCTCTCTCTCTCTCTCTCTCTCTCTCTCTCTCTCTATCTATCGATCTATCTATCTCTCCCTCCCTCTCCCCCCCCCCCTCTCTCTCTCTATCTATCTATCTATCTATCTATCTATCTATCTATCTCTCCCTCTCTTTTCCTTCCTCTCTCTCTCTCTCTCTCTCTCTCTCTCTCTCTATTCTCTTTCTCTTTTTCTCTTTCTCTAACTTACACTACTTTGATACTACTCTAACATTTAACATTTCCCTCTCTCTCTACATTAGGATTTATTTTACAATAACCATTAAATCATTCCTAATCTGTGTGTGTGTGTGTGTGTGTGTGTGTGTGTGTGTGTGTGTGTTAATCATACACCAAGCAAACAACTAATCGCACACTTCCAGCTACAAACTAATTGCACGCCAACAACAATCATCATCACCATGTGTTCATACACCAAGCAAACAAACAATTGCACACTGCCACCTACAAACTAATTGCACGCCAACAACAATCATTATTACCGCGTGTTCACAACAATCACATGGAAAAAAAAAGTTCTACTTGGCACACTAGTCGTAAATCCCTACAAACGGAAGAGGTATGCGCAAATGATGTTTTTTTTATTTCCACTATTGTGTGTGGGTATGTGTGTGTGCACACGTGTGTGTGTAGCGGTAGAAAACAATAGGGAAAGGGGAGGGGAGGGGAGGATATTAGTTATTTACCATACGTTGAAGAGTTGGTTGCCAACGAGGTTGAGCATCCAATGTCGTCTACGATAACCCCCACTCCAAAACCGTCTCCGCAATTGATCCAAACAGAATATGTGTGTGTGTGCTTTCATTGTAGTGTGTTTGTGTGTGTGTGTGTGTGTGTGTGTGAGGGAGATGGAGGGGAGAAATAGACAAGGGAGAGAGAGGTAAAGGGTGTGGGAGGTGGAGTGGGGGGGGGGGCCTTGGTGCACGTGCGACAACAGAGAAGAAGAGGGTAGAGTATGTCGCAAATACGCGGCATACTCTATCTTTCTTTCTTTTTTATGCGCTGGTGATTACCGCGGATATTATCGCGCCTACTGCCGCTCCTATTACCGTGTCTATTACCGTGTAACATCATTTCAAATGGATACAAACATATTCAAGGTAGCAGAGGGGGGGAGGGGTGTCATAATAACTAATATCTAATTCTCCTAAATGATTTTTTCATGTTAATCTGAACATTTAATATGGAGAAGTACTAGGGGAGAAAAAACTAGAATATTGGTTAGGCTAGCAGACCGGTCACAGTATGGGTCCAAAGAAGGGAAAATAGGGATTCAAAGGGGGGGCCATCTGCAAAAGATCAATAGATGTCAAATACCCTAAGGTTCCGCCCATTAAGACTTCCAAAATGCTAAGGTTCCAAAATTAAATTAAATCTTCAATTGTCGAACCTTAGGGAGAATTGGATGCATGTGGGAAGACTGAAAAGTCTTCCCACATCCCTATCCAGGAGGGGGCGAGCCTTATGTAGAGTATGAGAGAGAAACACACACACACACACACACACACACACACACACTCGCAAGATCCCTTTACACAAAGGGCATAGTGGACACATGTCAGTTCCCTAGCCTATATAATTGCCCCCAAGGTGCATTCAAATCCTATTGGATGGCCATAGAGATGGACCAATGAGAATTAGGTTAGAGTAAATTAAGTTTAATTCATTTAAAAAAATTTGATAAAAGAAGCAATAGAAACTAAGCTCTCTAGAAGACTATTGGAAAATCTCCCAAGGTGTCCAATGAGCATTCAACAACCCAATGGCTTGTCTGATTCCTATTTAAATACCTAAAGCTCTCAGAAAATGGGAAAGGGGGACACATGTCAAAAGGCTCTCACTTATGCTTCTTAATTGTCATTGGATAACCTTTGCAAGGGCCAATAGTATGCCATCATGATCAAATAGCAAGAGGGGCCGACCAAGAGACAGAGCTAGGGGCTGATTTTTGCAAGGCATTATCTCACACACACACACACACAAGCTCATGTGTGAAGAAAAGAAGACTATCTCCTTCTCAAGCTTTAATGGAAAGCTCATCATCTACTCCAAGCTTGTGAGAAGGGAGGCCTACACCAACAACTCTTGGCTTTGTGATGCAAATCCAACCAAGATACAAGCTCCAATGCATGCTCATCTCCTCTACCATGCTGATTACTAAGCTATGCTAAGCTATTAAAAGTGATTATGTGAGGAGACATACTTATTTCTAGTAAGAATACTCCTTCTTCCTTTCAATCTGCTCTCATACCCTGGTAGATCTCACCATCTTTGAAGGTGTGTGAGGTCTTGGGTCTGAGACCATGAGGAAATTGATGTTGTGTTTTCAAGTGTAAGCTTGGTGCTTGAAGCTTCCATCTTCATTACCCCAGCAAGTTATTGGAGAACACAAAGTATTGTATTGTAAAATGTCTCCCTTGATGGGAGAAACCTATAATACAAAGACTTTTGGAGGGGGGACCCAGCTCCATGTAAATCCGGTCCTCAACTATTGTTAATAACTTAATTTGCCTCTCTTTTTGAGGTATTGTTCAGGCCTATCTAACTAGGTGTTATGATTTTTTTGCTCTCTCCATCCAAGCACTTTTGGTATGCTCATTAGGAATCTATTCTTAATGAAATGCTCACTATCTCTATGTTATTTTCTGCTACACACAAGTTACTAGACCATTAAATGTTACATTAGAACACATTTTTTCTCTTTTCTTGCTCAAGAAGAGAGGTCCTCAAGCTAACTATAAATGGTTGGTATTATTATTTGCAATTGAGTAAGTAGAATAGGGATTTTTCAGCCTTGTAGTGTGCCTGCTTCATGCAGATAACAGGGCATCACCGTCAAGAGATATGGTCTTAATAGCGGAGTCCTATGGGGCTTGCCTACAGATTGCCTACGGCTTAACCACTATTGAGCTATTAGAAGCTTGATAGGAGCCGGTATTGTTTTGGTGGTGAAAGACCCTCTCTTCTATTCCTTGCAGTTAATGATATTTGAGCCACGGGTACAGGAGCTTGAGTGCTTTTCTAAAGGGGTTAAGAGGAGTAGCAACTAGGGCTTGAAGTGCCAAAGTACACCTAAAAGTTTACACCTAAAAGTTGTTAGAATGGATGACAATAATAAAGAGAGTGAAATTAATGTTGATAGATTTGATTTTGCTAATGAACAGGCAACTAATGATGCCCCTATGCTTGTTAATTATCTTGTTACTAGGCTTCAACAACAACACCAATAACTTGCTGGGGTAATGAAGATGCAATGAACATGCCCAACAATAACAAAGCTAAGGAGAAGGGATTTTATAAAGGCAAAAAAAACTCTCTCATGAAGAGCTTGAGTGTTATCGTAAAGATAACTGTTGTTTCAAGTGTGGGGAGCAAGGGCATGCCTATCGTGCTTGCCCCCACAAGAATACAAGAAATGAGCCTCCTAGAGCTACCTTGGTTGAAATCCAAGAAGAGGATTCTCACCATAAAGGATCTCCTCTATGCCATGCTTGGGGAAAGGTAAGAGAACATGATGCTTTTATTCTCTTTGACTGTGGTTCCACTCACAATTTCATATCCACAGAGTTGGCCACCAAGCTAGGCATCCATGCCTACGAGATGGGAGATGTCCTACCCGCCAATGGTGCTCTCAAGGGGCAAGAAGCCTTATTCACTCCCTTAATTGGGAAATTAAGGCTCCATGTCCAAAGCTATGTAGACAAGGAGGACTTCTTTATCTCTCCTCTCAAGCACGAGGATGTAATCCTAGGGGCACCATGGTTTGATCACATGGCTGCCAATGTTCAATTCCTTGAAAGGCAAATCTACTTTAGGTTCACGGAAAAAGATATGTAATATACACTAAGGAGTTGGGTAACACCATACCCATTGTACATATGCAAGCTTTCAATAAGTCAATAAAGAGCTCTATTTCCGTGTACATGATTTTTGTTAAAGATTCTCAAAATGAACCTAATGCTTTAGCAAAAGAAAATATAAACAATCACAAGGAATTCGAGTTATCCAATTTTCTCAAGGGATTTCAAGATGTTTTTAATGACGACATCCCTTGTGAACTACCTCCTAAATGAGGCAATGATGACCATGCAATTGAACTTCTTTACAAATACATAGACATGCCTTTTGGATTGGCCAATGCACCAGCCACATTTAACCGCTTGATGAAGAAGCTATTCAGCCCTCACCGAACCTTTATAGGAGTGTTCTTTGATGATATAATCATCTACTCTAATTCACTAGACAAACACAAGCAGCATCTCCAGGTAATATTTCAAGTCTTACGAGAGAATAAACTTTATATTAATCGAAAGAAAAGTGAGTTTTTCTTACAAGAGATTCAATATTTAGGTCACATTATCTCTCAAGATGGCATCCGAATGGATCCATTAAAGCTAGAGGTAATAAAAGGATGGCCTAATCCAAGGAATCTACATGAACTAAGAAGCTTTATAGGTATGTGTGCATACTATAGACGCTTCATAGAAAAGTCCTCACAAATCGCGGGACCAATGCATGACCTAACAAAGAAAAATGTTAGGTATACATGGTATGCCAAGGAGAACAATGCTTTCAAAAAGATTAAACAAAAGCTTATCTCTCAACCTGTGCTTACACTATTGGATCTCTCAAAGCCATTTGAGGTCCAATGCAACACTTGTATTCCCTTGGAGCTGTTTTGCTCCAAGAAGGGCACACCATAGCCTATGAAAGTCGAAGGCTCGACCCTGTTGAGCAAGCTCTAGGCATATATATAAACGAATTTCTACATGCCTTAAACTCATGGAAGCACTATTTATTGGGGACTCCTTTCATTTTGTGGAAGGATCACCAAATCCTTAAGTACTTCATGATGTAGACCAAGCTCTCCGCCAAACAAATGAGGTGGGAAAATTTTCTTTTTCAATTTCATTTTCATATTGCTCACATTGCTGGCAAGCATAATCAAGTAGCCGATGCACTCTCAAGATGGTCAAGAGTGAATGCGTTTCTATAGCATTTGACAATGATCAATCTTGTATGATAGATGAGTACACTATTGATCCCGATTTTAGAGATGTGATTTCAGCCCTTGCACTAGAGAAGAAAGAGGAACCATTTAGCTTACAAGATGGTTATCTTCTCTATGGCAATAGACTATGCGTTACTAAATTTTTATGTGAGAAAGTAATATATGAATCCCATGCTCCTCCTTAGGTGGGGCATAGAGGGATTCAATCTACCCTAAAAGGGATAGAAACATATTTCTATTGGCCTGCCATGAAACCAAACATACAAGAGTATGTTTCTAAATGTGTGGTATGCCAAAAGATAAAGTTTGATAGAGGGAAGCATCATGGATTTGTTCAACCTTTGCCAATCCCTAATTCACCATGGGAGAGCATATCCATGGATTTTATGTTTGGATTGCCTAAGTCTATTCATGGGAATACGGGAATATGGATGATAGTAGACACGTTCAACAAACAAGCTCATTTTATACCTATCAAAAAGACTATCAAAGCCCATCAAATGGAAACCCTCTTCATATCACAAATCTTCAAGTACGATGGCTTGCCAATGTCCATAGTGTCGGATAGAGATCCTAGAATGACCAGTAATTTCTGGAAGGGTCTCTTTGATAATTTAGGGACAAGGCTAAAATTATCTTTGTCCTATCACCCTCAAATGGATGGCCAAAGTGATATACCTAACCTAACAATTCTTGATCTACTAAAAGCCTACATAACAAAATTAGATCAAAGGTCCCAATTGGAGAAATACTTACCATTAGTGGAGTATGCTTACAATAACACTGTACATACCTCCATGAGAAAAGCACCTTTTGAGGTAATTGAGGAAAGATCCAAAAGTCCCCTGCTACGTAAGGTACATGGGAAGATCTTTGTTGTAGATGAGTATAGCCGAGACCTACAAGAATCTTTTTAAAAGATTAAGGATGCTATCTCTATCTCACAGCAAAGGAAAAAGGCTGTTGCTAATAAGCACAGAAGAGCTCAAGCTTTTAAACAAAATGATTGGGTTTTACTTAAATTTCCCAAGGCTCGATTAAGGCACACAACATGCAAGAATCCTACAGGACACCAAAAGTATTATGATAAATTAGCAAAAAGTACTATGCTAAATTAGCAAAAAGGTACTAAGGTCCCTTTTAGATTCTTAGACCAATCAATGAGATGGCCTATCAACTCAAGTTTCCCAGTCATTGGCTCATACACAATGCTTTTCATGTGATCCTACTAAAGCCTTACAAAGGAGAGCCACCTCAAGAACCAACTATTGAAGACCCACCGGAGATCGAGGACCAAGAAGAGGTGTTGCAACCCGAGTCCATTCTCTGACATGAAGACAAGGTATTGAGAGGCGGTAAGATTATCGGATGGTATCTTATTAAGTTTAAGAACTATCCTTTTGAAGATGCTAAATGGATGCAAGGCATACAATCAAAGGATAACCTAAACCTTTTCAATGCTTACAATGCTTTCCTAGAGTGAGCAAATGTAAAATTGTTTAAAATGAACAATTTTTTTGTCGTATAAGACTCTCTTTTTCTTTTTTGTGCACAAATGTTAAGAAGTATGCATGCACCGGATCAAGTTTGTGGAGATGACATCTTCCAAACACCAAGTAGAGCTTGTCACTCTACTATGGAAGATTGATAGGACTAATGTGCAGACATGCTTGTGACAGCTTAGGCTCTCAAGCACCAAATGTAGTAGTCATCCATTCTGAAACGATGTCGTAAGGTAAAATAGGGATCCTCTACCCGCTAGAAAAAGGACTAATGACTAGGCTTTATCTTCTCTACCTCATAGTCCAGGACGACGATGATTTCAAGAGAGAGGTAATGTCATAATAACTAATATCTAATTCTCCTAAATGATTTTCTCATGTTAAATTGATCATTTAATGGGGAAGTACCAGGGGAGAAAAGGCTAGAATATTGGTTAGGTTGGCAGACCGGTCAAGACCGGTCATAGTAGGGATCCAAAGGAGGGAAAATATGGATCCAAAGGGGGGTCCATCTGCAAAATAGCAATGGGCTTCAAGGTTCAGCCCATTAAGACTTCCAAAATGCTAAGGTTCCCAAATTAAATCAAATCTTCAATGGTCAAACCTTAAGGAGAATTGGATGCATGTTGGAAGACTCAAAAGTCTTCCCACATCCCTATCCAGGAGGAGGCTAGCCTTATATGTAGGGGAAGCTCCCTAGCCTAGTTGCCCCCAAGGTGCATTCAAATCCTATTGGATGGCCATAGAGGTGGACCAATGAGAATTAGGCTAGAGTCAATTTAGTTTAATTCATTTAAAAACAATTGATAAAAGAACCAATAGAAATTAATCTCTCTAGAAGACTATTGGACAGTCTCCAAAGGGGTCCAATGAGCATTCAGCAGCCCAATGGCTTGTCTGATTCCTATTGGCCAAAAGTATAAAGGGTCCACTGAGAGTTTAACTGCATTATTTAAATACCTAAAGCTCTCACAAAAGGGGAAATGGAGACACATGTCACAAGGCTATCACTTATGCTTCTTAATTGTCATTGGCTAAGCTTTGCAGGGACCAATAAGATGCCAGCATGAGCAAATAGCAAGAGGGGTCGACCAACAGAGAGAGGGGGCTGATTTTTGCAAGGCATTATCACACACACACACACACACACACACACACACTCACACAAGCTCATGTGTGAAGAAAAGAATACTATCTCCTTCTCAAGCTTTAATGGAAAGCTCATCACCTACTCCAAGCTTGTGAGAAGGGAGGCCTACACCAACAACTCTTGGCTTTGTGATGCAAATATCCAACCAAGAGCTAAGCTCTAATGCATGCTCATCTCCTCTACCATGCTAATTACTAAGCTATGATAAGCTATTAAGAGTGATTATGTGAGGAGACATACTTATTTCTCGTAAGAATACTCCTTCTTCCTTTTGATCTAGTCTCATACCCCGATAGCTCTCACCATCTTCGAAGGTGTGTGAGGTCTTGGATCTGAGACCGTGAGGGAATTGATGTTGTGTTTTCAAACTTCCATCTTCATTGCAACAGCAAGTTATTGAAGGAACACAAAGTATTGTATTGTAAAATGTCTCCCTTGATGGGGGGAACCTATAGTACAAAGCCTTTTGGAGGGGGGACCGGCCTCATGTAAATCTGGTCCTCAACTGTTGTCAATAGATTAATTTCTCTCTCTTTTTGAAGTATTGTTCATGCCTATCTAACTTGGTGTTATTATTTTGTTGCTCTCTCCATCCAAGCAGTCTTGTTATGCTCATTAGCAATCTTTTCTTAATGAAATGCTCACTATGTCTATGTTATTTTCCGCTACACACAAGTTACTAGATTATTAAATGTTACAAGGGGGGGCGTACTCTACCCTTAGATATCAATAATGTCATTTTTAGCCTTTTGATTTTTTTATGAGTACTTTTATTTGTAGGACTTTTAGATGTTTTTTAAGTGTATTTTTTAATCTTTTTGTAGCATTTACGATTTAAAAATTAAACCATTTAGTGAAAATACTAATTACACTTTATTTTTGAAAACTTATAGCACTCATTGCACTTTGTTCTCTTTAAATTTTTAGTCATTTCTCTTTCTTTATTGAAATATGTAATTGACACTATTTTCTCTAATTAATTGTTTATTTTTTAGGACACATATGGCTAAATATAATTCTTTTGAATTAAATCTCTACTCTATTTTGTATGTGTGTAGGATGTCGACTAGGATGATCTTGGACCTCCGAACGGCCTTGAACGTGATCGGTGGCTCAAGGAAAAACTCCCTTGTCCTTGCGCCAAGTGAAAAAGAGCAACCCCTCGTTTGAGACACATTGTATTGGAGCACGTGTAGAATGAAGGGCTTTGGCATCCTCAAAAAAGCCCTTGCTTGAGGAGGTGCCCCATTGTTCTCTGTTTGGTGGTGGTGCGCCAGTATGCAAGGACGAATCACAGAGACGAGAACTATTGGTGGATGAATTGGATGCACCGCATGGTGATCCTCCCACTAGCTCTACTTTGACAGCTCCTCCTTTGGCGTCTCAGTTGCACTTTGAGGTAGAGGATGAGTACATGTTCGACATGTGTGATGAGTTACTGGCTCATGAACACGACGTGTGCGAGGAGGATTTCTAGCCATGCACTCGATGGGCAATGGCAACGGAGGATAGATTGTTGACGAGTGCTCGAACACCTCTCTACAGTGGTGCATAGTACTCAATGCTCCGGGTATCATTGAAATTCATCAACTTGCAAGCAAAATTCTATTGAAGCAATATAGGTGTTGATGCACTCCTTGGGTAAGTTTGTTATATGGCTTTTAATACATCTCTCTTCCTTCATTGTGCCTCCTTGCAATTGCATTCATATGCTTGTTTGTTGTAGTTTGATGGAAAAAATGTTGCCAAAAGATCACCACATGCCTCCAGATCATCTCGGCGAGCTTAGATCATATGTCACTGCACTTGTCATGGAGTATGAGCGCATCCATGTGTGCGTCAATGATTGCATACTATACCGCAATGAGCACGCATATGCTACCTCATGTCTCGTGTGCGGGGAAGCATGCTACAAGACCAGAGTGAGTGGGACGCACCTACCCCGCAAGGTATTGAGACATTTTTCATTAACCTCTCCCATTCAACACATGTTTAAAAGCACGTCTATCGTGGAGCTTCTTGCGTGGCACGCCAACCACCACTCAAATGATGGAATGATGTGTGTCCCTGCCGATTCACCCACATGGAGGCACATTGAAACTCAATGCCAGAGTTTGGCTTGGAGCCTTGACACTTGAGGCTTGGGTTAGCAAGTGATGGTGTCAAACCCTTCGGCACTAAGTCTACTTCATGGAGCACTTGGCCTGTAGTGATCTTCAACTATAGTATTCCACCATGGGAGACAATCAAGAAGGGCAAGATACTTCTTTTGTTGCTTGTGCAAAGGAAGTACAAAGTGTCAAATATTGGCGTCTACCTCGAGCCCCTCATCGAGGAGTTGGAGGAGTTATGGAGAGGCATCCCTATTGTAGATGTCTCACTTGCAAAGGGTGGGAGAGAAACCATTATGAGGATAATCCTTATGTGGACTATGCACGACTATCCTAGGCTTGGAGATATTTTTGGTATCTTAGTTTGAAGCTTCTCTAGATATGTATGCAGGGTTGTCCACATCGGACCACAATGCTGTCCTACTTGCGAGCCATTGTTGGTGACAGAGAGGCTAGATGCCTTGCACAAGGTAATCAATCCAAACAACCATCATTTCTTACCCCAAGGTCATAACGAGAACAAGGCTCCAAGAAATGGAAAGATGCCTCTAAAGCTCACGATGGCAAATTGGGCAACCAATTGGGAAGAGCACTACAACAGCAATCCGCTCCGAGTACTTCACTAAAAGGTATGTCAAGGTATTCCATATTTTTAAGGCTTCCATATTGGAAGGACTTAAAAATAAAACACCTCTTGGATCCTATGCACATATTCAAGAATGTAGCCCACACCCTGTGGGATCACATTATTGGCAAGAAGGACTCATTGGGATACCTCGCCTTTGCTACTCCACATCATGCCCCCAATGGAAAGATTCTGCTTCCTAAAGCGCCATGGATGCTAGCCAGATAAGAATTAAACAAAGTGAAGGGTACCATTGCATCTATTCGCACACCAACAGGATATATGAGGTCGCTAAAGGGAGCTTTGAAAAAAGTAAAGAAAGGTGGAAGCGTTCAATTGTGTGGGTTGAAGTCCCATTATTGGCACAAGATGCTTCAAGTAATGTCTCTTTCTCTATTCTCTCTATTGTTTGTTTTTTAGGACACATATGATTTGTGTATATGACTTTCTCTCACTTTCCCTTCCTCTAATTTACATTGTGGTTCATTCTGCCGGTGAGTATGTGTATATGTCAGGACAAGAAAGTCAGGGATGCTATTTTTAAACTTTAAGAGCTAGTAAGGTACACCACAAGACTCCTCTCAACTACACTTTTTTTATGTGTACACAATAACCTCAACTAGCACATTGTATTCTTGTGTGTTTTATTACAGATTTGTGAGCTCCAAGGAAATTGGAATAGATGCCATCCATGTTGCTCAAACACTCAGAACAAAAAGTGTGTGTGCCATCGAGGATGTATTTCTTTGATTGGTCCTTCTTAGTCAAATCCGCCTCTTGGTTTACATGGTAGAGGAGATTGCTTTATGTGGAGTAGTGTACGCATGATGGATGCTCCTTTTAGAGAGGTTTTTAAAAGACTCTCAAAGATTTTGTGAGGCTATGATCTCAACCAGAGGCATGTATGGCCAAAGGGTGGATCATACAAGAGGCATTTGTTTACATCTCAGAGTATTTGACACAAGTTGATTCTTCAATACCTCGCATGTGGTCAGATGAGGAGGATGGAAGGATGACTTCACACTTGTCAAGTATAAAGGGAAAGATGTTTAACATAGATATGAATCTATCCCAAGTGGTCAATAACTTTTGTATTCTCAATGCAAAGGTTATGACCAAGTAGATGAACTTGTGGGCAATGGCAAAGGCAAGGGGTTTGCAAGAGAGAGAAGCCTGGAAACAAGTACATGGAGAAAGGAGGGAAACCCCAATGCCTAGACACCTTGCATGTTTCCCAGATCTCATTAGTGTGGAGTGGATTCATGAGAGAATGACCAAAGCAAAAGCGCACGGAGAAGACATCACAGAAAAAGAATGGGAATATGCACGAGGCTGCGTACCAAAGGTAGAATACTCATATACCTAAACCGTATTGTATAGTTTTTTCTTGATTTTATCTTTATAATTGATAAAAGGATATTTTTCTATTTTGTAGTGCCTTTCCTTTAACTCTATGTGGTCAAAGGGTCATCACTTTGGTACGCGCCACATTGACGAGCTTAGAACCACCATGGATTGTGGCATCATGGGCAACTTTGATGCAGATTGCACGATAAAGCCAGGTCCTGTGGAACTATTGAAAGGATACTAAAGGTTAACTTTAGAACCTTTCATACCTTCATCTTTGAGTGCAAGTTCTTTGCAAATGTGTCTAGACGACATGAGAATGGCCTCTACATGGTGGACTCTAGTGTACATCACACAGAGAGGTATGAAAATTTAGTTTTGTTGCACAATTGTGAGTGACTGACTACCTTTTTTATTCTTATTTTCTTGTAACATTAATTATACCAATGTTACTCACTTTGAGCTTCTCTTCTATAGGTCATCTATATCCTAGCAATCCACCAACCAAATCTTTGGTTCATAATTCCCATAACACATCACGGGAGAACCATTTTTGCCTCTAATGAAGTGGATACCATCTTTGACCCTTTTCCACCTCCTACTTTGGATGAGGGGGAGACAAAGGAGAGGGAGGTTAATGAATTAAGTCCGCTGGCAGCCAAAATTCTTAGCGAGGGTGATTGTCATGATGATGAATATGATGAGATGGAAGATGAAGAATTCGAAGATGATGAAGCCAACACGTCCACAAATGACAATTTTGTTTCTCTCTTTATTGATTTAGGAGCCATGGGCTTAGAATTGGATGATGCTTCTTGTAGGAATCTTTTGGAAGATAATTCATAAACATTTTGTATACTTTAAGTTATGAATTTTTATGGCCGTGTCATCCATTCATCTCTCTCTCCCCCCTTTTCCTCTCTCTAATTTTATGAAGCATGCTAAATTATGTTAATCAAGTGATAGTGATTAGTTTAGATGTAACCAAGTGTAATCCCACATAGCTAATGATTGTTCCATGTTTTCATATCTCTTTTTTTCAAATTCAAAATTTTCATATAATGTTCTTAATTTTTATTAAGAGGAGGGAAACACCAAAATTTGAGAGGTGTGTGTGTGTGTGTGGTGGTGGTGGTGATGGGGGGGGGATGTTTAAGACAAAATTTGAATTTTTAGGCGCTAAATTGTGCTCTGGGAATAAACGCGGTAACAGTAGCGACAATATTAGAGGTAACTTTCATGGTAATAGTCATGGAAATAATAGCGGTAATATTTCAAATGCAAACCCCTCCCCCCCGCCCTCCTCTCTCTTCCCTCTCCAATTGATTTTGAACCTTCTCTCTACAAAATGCGGTAAAAGACTGCGATAAACAATTAGAGATTTTCATAGTGTAAGGCCTCTATCACACACGTCCATTGGGAGACGTGTTCGGGAATAAAGTGGCAAAAGCTGATAGATGTAAGTACGTGTCCACTACTGAACAAAGTTGACCGACGTTCACCCCTCACCCATCAATACTCAATGGCGATTTTGAGCCACCATCGTGATGCTTAAATGGGCTACGTCCGTTTGACGATAGATTTTGCAAAAAAGTAATTATTTATGTGCTATGTCTGCCATGTGTGAGAAGCAGCGTGCCCAAATGGGTATTTTTTGGCTTTGTCTGTTGCCAGTGTGTGACAGGGGCCTAAGTCATTTTTTCAACAATAAAAGTACTTAAGGCCTCAATTAAAATTATTATTAATCAATACTCAAGAATTTTTGGCACAAAACACTAGCAGTGACATTACTGAGTTGCACCAAACAGCAAGTTTTACCCTTTCTCCATTAATAAATGCCAACAATAGCCTACTCACAGCAGTAGCTTTTGTCCATAGAAATCAACATTTCTCAGAGGAGTCGTGAGTAGAAACTTGACTGACATCAGTGACTTCATCAACTTGGAGCCAATCGTCGTGCATGCTTTGTACCCTATCTCTTCAAATTCGCTACCACTATTACAACTCCCTTTCTTATTGTTTTGTTGGCATTTTTTTGTCGAAGAAAACTAGGCACCTCCACTTAATTGTGGGAGATTTTCTGTCAAAGATAACTAAGCAACGCCACTAAATTGTGGGGGATAATGCTGCCAATGTTTACGTTTGTAAACCCCACAATATATTTAAAGGGTATTTTGGTCTTCATTTTTTTTAGAATTACCTACAACTTTGAAATAACAACACACACACACCCAACCTCCGTAGGTGGAGGTAGTTCGATTCTGAAGGTGAGTCTTCTTGACCGGATAAGGTTGGCCAAACCACATGGGAAACCCTCTTGTATGTGGGAATTTCCTCGTTACCGACAGCTAGCAGCTAGCGGCCAAAGAGAAGTACTCCTTCGGGTCCTGGATCGCAATCCACTCACTTAGTAGTTGGAAAAACAAAAACCAAAACTCTTGGTGATGTGGCTTAGGGCTGGGTCACACCATTCTCAAGAGCTACGGCCATGGAAGAAACACCCAAGCCTTTTGATAGTAGAGGAAATCCCAACTGCATGGACTTTGTGTTTGTGGTCAAGGACAAGAAAAGAGCATTTGATTCCGGTGTTAATGGCTTTGGTCCAGAGAAGATCTTGAAGCCATTCTCCTTTGGAATGCGTATGCAAACGATGGATATTTTGCACGATGTGAACTTATTCAATAAGAATAAGGTTGAGGATGTAATGGAAATGGCCTATAAACTTTGAGAGTAGCGGAAATTAGAAGAAGCACTTTTGTGGAATAACTTTGTGCGAATAAAGGGTGAACTTAATTGATGGTAGCAGCATAAACATAGCATTTAGTTAAGTTGGCATGAACAATACTTTTGCAAGAGAGAGAGTTTAGAGAACATGACAACAATTGAGGGCCGAATTTATATGGAGCCGGTCTCCCCTCCAATAGGCATTTGTGTTATAGTTTCTCCTATCAAGAGAGATTTGGAACAATACAATCTTTGTGATCCTTGTGACCTAGGTGATGTGATGGAAGATGGAAAGCTTCATGCATCATGAGCATAACATAAACTTTGTAATGAAATAGGCCTATTTAACTTGAGAGTAGCGGAAATTAATGAGAGTACTTTTGAGGAATAACTTTGTGAGCATAACGGGTGAACATATTTGAAGATAGCAACATAATCATAGAAATTAGTTAACTTGGCATGAACAATACTTTTGCAATAAAAAGAATTTAGAGAACATGACAACAGTTGAGGACCGGATTTATGTGGAGCCGGTCCCCCCTCCAATAGGCATTTGTATTATGATTTCTCCTATTAAGAGAGACTTGTTACAATACAGTCTTTGTGTTCCTTGTGACCTAGGTGATGCAATGAAGATGGAAAGCTTCATGCATCACAAACATAACATAAACTTGAAGAAAGCTTTAACTATCCTAGGCCTCAGTCCCAAGACCTCAAACACCTTCTAAGGTGGAGAGAGCTAGCAGGGAATGAGGGTAGGGAAGAGCAAGAAGAAACATTTCGTAGAAGAAAGAACTAGTTCCTCACTTATCATACTCTTGTTGCTAGCATACAAAATAGCATAGTAATGAAGAAGAAGGAGATGGAAAGCTTAAGCATTGAAGCATGGCTCTTGGTTGGATTTGCACTCCATAGCCAAGAGTGTTGGTGTAGGCTCTCAACCTCTACTTGCTTGGAGAGGGAGCTCTTGCACTTTGCATAGCACACAATGAGAGTGTTTGTGAGTGTGTGTGGGTGAGTATACCCCCTAAGCAACCCCCTAGCTTGCTTGGGTCGACCCCCCCTTGTATCTCATGCTTGAAGCTCATTGGACCCCTCCAGCCCTAGCCAATCATGAGCAGGAGGCATTGCAAGCAGTAGGGGTAGCCTTGAGACAAGTGTCCCCCTTTCCCCTTTGAGAGAGAGGGCTAGATAAATGCTAAATCAATTAATTAAATATCCTAAATTACTATTGGACCCCTTGGGTGGCCAACCAATAGGTTTCAGACATCTCATGAAGGTAACATAGGTAGGGGCCTAACATGTGTCCTTGTTGCCTCTTCAAGCTTGGGCCTTCCTTGTGTGTGTGAGTGTGTGTTCTCTCTCTAGCCCCTAGGAAAAGGGCTCGCCCCCCCTCTTGTAGGGATCTTTTGACTTTTGGTGCTCAAGCACCTTAGTCATCAAGCATGGCTAAGCACTTGGACTAGGGTGTATTCCCACAAGTATCTCAGGCAAGCATGTCAAAGCACCTCGAGCACCTTAATCAAGTAGCAAGTCAAGCACCTCAAGCATGTAGCAGATCAAGCACCTCAAGCTTGACAAGAACCTCAAGCACGACAAGCACCTCGAGCTTGGGCCGGGTTCCCGCCTCAAGCTCAACCCTAGCTTACCTAAGGTCAAAGGACTTTTACACACATTATTGGAGGTCTTCAATGAAGCTAACCCTAAGGTCTTATGCTCCATTGGTTAGCCTTTCTCTTTGATAGACCATCTCTCATTTGGGCCCCTTTACCATTGGCCCCGTGTTGAGATAGTTCTATAAGCACATATCTGTATCTTAACACTTGTTCCCGTTTATCCTCCTACATTAAGTGATCAATTTAATATGAGAAAATCATTTGGGTTGGTTAGATATTAGATTTTATGACATTACCTCTCTCTTGAAATCATAGTCGTGCTCGACTATGAGGTAGAAGAGATAAAGCCTTAGTCATTAGTCAATCTTACTTAGTGGGTAGAGGATCCCTTTTTACCCTACGACATCTTTCCAAGATGGATGACTAATCCATTGGGTGCTTGGGAGACATAGCTGCCGCAAGCATGTCTGCTCTTTAGTCCATGTCATTCTCCCAAAGCAGAGTGACAAATTCTACTTGGTGTTTGAGAGACGTCGTCATCACAAACATGATTCTAAGCATGCATACTAGTTAAATTTGTGCACAATTAAAAAGAGGACTAGTCTTATAAGACAAAAACATGAGTCATTTAAAAGAAATTTGTACATTTGCTTACTCTAATGTAGCATTGTAAGCATTGACAAGGTTCATACTATCCTTAAGCTATACTCCTTGCATCCATCTAGCATCTTCAAAAGGATAATTTTTGAACTTAATAAGATATCGTCGGATAATCTTACCATGGCATAGTACCTTGTCTTCAGGCCGAAGGACGGCTTCGGGTTGTAGCACCTCTTCTTGATCTTCAACTTCGGGAGGGTCTTCAATAATTGGTTCAGTTGGTGGCTCTCCTTTATAGGGCTTAAGTAGGCTTACATGAAAGGCATTGTGTATGGGCCAATTGTTGGGCAACTTGAGTTGATAAGCCGTCTCATTGATGGGCTTCAAGATTTGGAAAGGACCATAGTATCTTTTTGCTAGTTTAGCATAATACTTTTGATGGCCCGTAGGATTTTTCCCGTCGTTTGCCTTAATCGAGCCTTAGGAAACTTGAGTAAGACCCAATCATTTTCTTTGAACATTAAGGCTCTTTTGTGCTTATCAGCAGTAGCTTTTTGCCTTTGTTGAGAGATGGATATAGCCTCCCTAATTTTTTGAAAAGATTCTTGTAGGTCACGGCTATACTCATCGGCGGCGAAGATCTTCCCATGTACTTTGAGTAGAAAGGGACTTTTAGGTCTTCCCTCAATGATCTCAAAAGGTGCTTTTCCCGTAGAAGTATGTACAGTATTATTGTAAGCATACTCTACAAGAGGTAAGTACTTTTCCCATTGTGAGCGTTGATCTACTTCAGTAACATAAGTCTTGAGTAGATCGAGTATCGTAAGATTGGCTATCTCACTTTGGCCATCCGTTTGTGGGTGATAGGCCGAAGAGAAATTCAATCTTGTTCCTAGATTTTCAAAGAGACCTTTCCAGAAATTACTGGTCATTCTAGGATCTCTATCTGACACGATGGATGTGGGTAATCCATGGTGCTTGAAAATCTTAGATATGAAGAGAGTTTCCATTTGATGTGCCTTAATAGTCTTTTTGACAGGAATAAAATGTGCTTGCTTGCTAAACCTGTCGACTATTGTCCATATTCCTGTATTCCCATGGATAGACTTGGGTAATCCAAAGATGAAATCCATGGATATACTCTCCCATGGTGAATTTGGAATAGGCAATGGCTGGAGTAATCCAGGTTGCTTCCCTCTATCATACTTGGTCTTTTGGCATACTACACATTTTGATACATACTCTTGTATGTCCACTTTCATGGTAGGCCAATAGAAGTACGTCTCTACTCCTCGGAGAGTAGGTTGAATACATCTATGCCCCACATATGGAGGAGCATGGGATTCATACATAACTTTCTCACGAAGGGAATGGGTAACACATAGCCTATTGCCGTGGAGAAGATAACCATCCTGCAAGGTGAATGGTTCCTCTTTCTTCCCCAAAGCAAGGGCTGACATTATGTCTCTAAAGTCAGGGTCGGTATCATACTCTTCTATCATAGAGGATAGATCATTGTGAGTAGCTATAGACACCGCATTAACTTTGGGTCGTCGTAAAAGTGCATCGGCTACTTGATTGTGCTTACCAGCTATGTGAGCAATATGAAAATTAAATTGTGAAAGAAAATTTGCCCACCTCATTTGTTTGTCGGAAAGCTTGGTTTGTGTCATGAAATACTTGAGACTTTGGTGGTCGGTTCGTAGGATAAATGGAGTCCCCAATAGGTAGTGCTTCCATGTGTCTAGGGCATGTAGAACAGCTAAAAGCTCTTTCTCATAAATGCCCAAGACTCGTTCATCAATTTTGAGCCTTCGGCTCTCATATGCTATGGCATGCCCTTCTTGAAGCAAAACTGCTCCAAGGAAATCACCACAAGCATCACATTGGACCTCAAATGGCTTTGAGAGATCCGGAAGCACGAGGAGTGGTTGGGAAGTAAGCTTCTCTTTGAGATTTTCAAAAGCATTTTGCTTCGTAGCAGTCCATACAAACTTAACGTTCTTCTTAGTTAAGTCGTGTAGTGGTCATGCTACTTGAGAGAATTTTGCTATGAAGTGTCTATAGTATGCACACATACCAACAAAGCTTCTTAGCTCATGTAGATTTCTTGGGTTAGGCCATGCTTTTATTACCTCTAACTTTGATGAATCCATTTGGATACCATCTTTAGAGATAATATGACCTAGGTATTGAATCTCTTGAAGGAAGAATTCACTTTTCTTTTGGTTGAGATAAAGCTTGTTCTCCCTCAATGCTTGAAAAATCACTTGGAGATGTTGCTTATGTTCCTCCAAAGACTTGGAGTAGATGATGATATCATCAAAGAACACTCCAGTGAATTTGCGATATGGTCGAAAAATTTTCTCCATCAAACGATTGAACGTAGCTGGTGCATTAGTCAAGCCAAAAGGCATGACTAGATATTCATAAAGACCAAATGTTGTGCGAAACGCGGTCTTTAAGATATCTTCATCCACTATCCTTATTTGATGATAGCCACTCTTAAGGTCAATCCTACTGAAGTAGGTAGAGCCTTGTAGCTTATCAAACAGATCTTCTACCCGAGGTACGGGAAATCTGTTTTTGATAGTGATATGGTTTAGTGCTCGATAGTCTACACACATACGGTATGTACCATCTTTCTTTTACACTAAAAGGACTGGAGAACAAAAGGGAGAGGAACTAGGCCTCACCATCCCTTTGTCTACCAGTTCTTGTACTTGCCTCATGATCTCCTCTTGTTGAGCTTGTGAGACTCGATAAGGAGGCTTGTTAGGTGGTGAGCTTCCAGGAAGGAGCTCAATACGATGGTCATCATCCCCTCGTTTTGGAGGTAAGTCCATAGGGATATCATCGATGAACACATCTTGGAATGATTTTCGAAAATTAGACAGGTCTAACTCTTCTTGATTCCCATTATTTACATTTGATGAAACATTAGTATCTTTTAGAGACTCTTTGACAAAAATCATGTACGCAGAAACTGAGCTCTTCATTGACTTATCAAAAGCAAGAGGATTTACAAGTGGAATAGTGCGACCACGCTCACTAGCATCTATATACATGTTCTTTCCCCTGTAGGTGAAGTAGATTTTCCTTCCAGAGATCTTCATGTTGGCAGCCATGCGATCAAACCATGGTGCCCCTAGGATAACATCCTCATGTTGGAGAGGAGAGATGAAGAAGTCTTCTTTGTCGACATAGCTTTGGACATGAAGCCTCAACTTCCCAATCAAGGGAGTAACGGAGGCTTGTTGTCCCTTGAAAGCTGCATGAGCCACTACTATATCTCCCATCTCAAAAGCTTGAATGCCCAACTTGGTGGCCAACTCCATTGATATGAAGTTGAGAGTAGAGCCAGGGTCAAACAAGATGAAGGCATCATGCTCTCTTACCTTTCCCCAAGCATAGGAGAGTGATGATCCTTTGCAATGAGCATCCTCTTTTGGAGCTTCTATGGTGGAAGCCCTAGGAGTCTCATTGCGAGTATTCTTCTTGGGGCAAGAACGATAGCCATGTCCTTGCTCCCCACACTTGAAACACTTATGGTCCTTGCGAAAAGCTTCAAGCTCTTCAGGAGAGAGTTTTTTTTTACCTTTGTAACCTCCCTTCTCCTTGGACCGATTGTTGTTGTTGTTGTTGTTGTTGTTGTTGGAAGTGACTTGGGAATTATTTTGAGCATTGGTTTTCCCCTTTGCATCATTTTTGTCTTTGTTTTCCATGGGCTTGACATTACGTCTAGCCCCTTGATGGAAATTGATGCGTGAAGCAACCATGGTGTGATGGATTACTTCGGTAATAGTAGCAGGCCGTTGAGAGTTGATGTATTCGGCCATCTCTTCAGGTAACCCTGCACAAAATTGTTGCCTTTGCTCGGCAAAATCTATCTTTTGAAAGACAGTAGCTTTGAGATGTAAATCCCAAAACTTGTCTACATATTTGTGGATAGACTCATGGGAGAGGAGCTTCAAGCTACGCCATTTGGTAAGCACTTTGTCCTTTGCATCGCTTGCAAGGAATTGCTTCATGATGGAAAATCCTAGAGTTTTCCATGTCTTTGGGGCTTCACCATTTCCACAAAGGCTAGCCCACCATTGATGAGCTGATTTTTGGAAGTGCATAGCTACATGGCGTAGCTTGGAGGACTCTGTGAAGCCCTCATCTCCAAAGGCTGCATCAAATTGCTGCATGAAGGCCAACACTTTGTCGGTAGCACCGAAGGTGCCATCATAGGTGAGAAAAGAGATACTCTTTCCTCCCTCCTTGAACTTCTTTAGCTTTTGTGACCTTTGCCATGCAGGAAATGATTTGCGATGTCCTCCCCTCTTTTATTCTCTAGGAGAATAGCCATAACTTTCGTCAGAAGAGGAGAAAGGTGAAGAAGAAGGAGAAGAGGGTGACCTCTTCCTAGCCCTTTTCTTCCTTTGTTTCCTCTCTTGCCTTTCAGAGTGATGAGGAGAAGGAGTATGAGTTGATCTTTTCCTCTTGGGAGGAGTAGGCGATCATCTAGACCGCCGTCTTCGTGGAGCCACATCTTCAGAGGAACTTAGACTTTCATTGCTTTCTTGCTCTTTGGATTCCTCCTCTCAAATGGGAGAGAGTCTTCTTTTGGGGGTCTCTTCAAGAGGCCTCCTAAGCTCTCTCTCCTCTTGGAGAGGAAGGGAAATTCCATAAGCACGAAGTTGTTGAGTAACTTCGGCTTGCAAAGCAAGGTTGCCCATAGCTTGCTGCAACCTAGTGACGAGATAATTCACAAACATGGGAGCATCATCATTAGCACCTTCATGAGCAAAATCAAAGCTATCAATGTTCATTCTACTCTCTTGATTATTGTCAGCCATGTTAACACTAGAATGGTAATAGGACACTTTTATGTCCTTGGACACTTTTGTGTCCAGTTAAGTGACCATTTTGCTTGAATTATTTGAAGAGTATGAAAATGAATTTCTAGGTGCTATATATCCACAAAGTTGCCTTATGAGCTGAAAAAACTTAGCATTTTTTTTGGAGTATCGATCTCACCATTAACCTTACTCTTGCACAACATTTTTGAACCTAAACTGTGTGAAAAAATGGGTCTTGTTTTTGGTTTTTTTTTTCAATTTTTGGCAACTATACCACTCTAAACTTCATGTTTGTGAGTTTTATATGGCTAGAGGTTAGGCCTTCATAGTTCTCAACATGTTTTGATGCTTGTAGGGAGAGCTAAGTGTTAAAATTGAAAGTTATGACCAATTTACAAGAATTGCATAATCCTGTTTTTTGGCCAAAATTAGCATTTTTATGATTTTTTTGGTGGCTTTCTTGATATCCAAATTCAATTTTGATTGTGTAAGTGTAATGTATACCATAAAGCTAATCTTCCTTGAGTTTTGGGGGACCTAATATGCTATATTGCATATAGCATAGTATATGATGATGGTTGAGTTTTTTGATTGCTGAAGAATACGATACATTTTAGAGTAGCAAGTAAAACTTTCTCAATATTGCTAGTTTCTTAGGCCAATTGTGTGTATTTTGTAGGTAGTAACCATATCTAATCATAGACTACAAACTTGGCTAGATATTGAGTAGTTTCTATGGGTTTCTAGAGGTCATAATGCTAAACCCAGTTTTTTCATGTTTGTTGTATTTAGCACTTTATTATTGCCCCCAAGGTTCCAATTGTAAGAGGTCCATTATCCTTTTGACATGCTCCATGGCTCCTTTTGAATCCAAAGGCCCAAAGGGAACTAAGAAAACATGTATATAGTATCTGTATTGAGCGTGACTATAGAAACTTTGATGATAGGTCCGTAGAATGGCAAAAATGCAACTTTTTTGTACCTATTTTTTTTGGCCCAAAAACAAATTAGTGAGGTAAAATCAACCATATGTTTTGGTCACCAACCGATTGAAGTTAACGGGGCATTTTATCTCATATCCTACAAAAATCCCCACTCTTATTTATATGCAATCAACCGTAAGAAATTGTTGTTTTGGGCAAAATGCACTGGTCCATCAACTTTGGAGGCTTGTAGTGACCAAGGGATGAGAAAAATTACAAGTTTCTCATTTTTTCCATATGTAGTAGTTATTGAACTATAAGCTCATGAAAGGATTTTACAAAATGAGTGGATCTACTATGGTTTTGGAAATTTTTCCCAAAACCCTGAAAAGACACTTTTATGTCCTGTTAGGTTACCATTCTAGTGTTAACAAAATTTATGTATGTACTTAGTGTATGCTTTGCCAATTCAAAACCTTAGTTGCCACTCCTCTTAGCCTTTGAAAATCGGCTCTTAAGTATCCACACCCACGGCTCAAAGTGGTTAATTATAGAGAGTAGAGGAGTAGCTCTAACATAGCAGAGTTGCCAAGGGCTAGCTCCTTTCAGACTTCTTATGGCTCAATAATGGTAAAGCCGTAGGCAAGTCTAAAAAGACTCCATTATTAAGTCCAAAGCTCCCGAGGTGTGCACCATCCCCCACATAGTGGGCTCAACAAAAGCGATAATAGATCCCAGTTCCACTTACCCTATTATAATTAACAACATCAACCATTTATAGGCTACTTAAGGACCTCTCTTCTTAAGCAAGAAAAGAGAAACCAAATGCTCTGATACCAATGTAATGAAATAGGCCTATTTAACTTGAGAGTAGCGGAAATTAATGAGAGTACTTTTGAGGAATAACTTTGTGAGCATAATGGGTGAACATATTTGAAGATAGCAACATAATCATAGAAATTAGTTAACTTGGCATGAACAATACTTTTGCAATAAAAAGAATTTAGAGAACATGACAACAGTTGAGGACCGGATTTATGTGGAGCCGGTCCCCCCTCCAATAGGCATTTGTATTATGATTTCTCCTATTAAGAGAGACTTGTTACAATACAGTCTTTGTGTTCCTTGTGACTTAGGTGATGCAATGAAGATGGAAAGCTTCATGCATCACAAACATAACATAAACTTGAAGAAAGCTTTAACTATCCCAGGCCTCAGTCCCAAGACCTCAAACACCTTCAAAGGTGGAGAGAGCTAGCAGGGAATGACGGTAGGGAAGAGGAAGAAGAAACATTTCGTAGAAGAAAAAATTAGTTTCTCACTTATCATACTCTTGTTTCTAGCATACATAATAGCATAGTAATGAAGAAGAAGGAGATGGCAAGCTTAAGCATTGAAGCATGGCTCTTGGTTGTATTTGCACTCCATAGCAAGGAGTGTGTGTGTAGGCTCTCAACCTCTACTTGCTTGGAGAGGGAGATCTTGCACTTTGCATAGCACACAATGAGAGTGTTTGTGAGTGTGTGTGGGTGAGTATACCCCCTAAGCAACCCCCTAGCTTGCTTGGGTCGACCCCCCCTTGTAGCTCATGCTTGAAGCTCATTGGACCCCTCGAGCCCTAGCCAATCATGAACAGGAGGCATTACAAGCAGTAGGGGTAGCCTTGAGACAAGTGTCCCCCTTTCCCCTTTGAGAGAGAGGGATAGATAAATGCTAAATCAATTAATTAAATCTCCTAAATTACTATTGGACCCCTTGGGTGGCCAACCAATAGGTTTCAGACATCTCATGAAGGTAACATAGGTAGGGGCCTGACATGTGTCCTTGTTGCCTCTTCAAGCTTGGGCCTTCCTTGTGTGTGTGTGAGTGTGTGTTCTCTCTCTAGACCCTAGGAAAAGGGCTCGTCCCCCCTGTTGTAGGGATCTTTTGACTTTTGGTGCTCAAGCACCTTAGTCATCAAGCACGGCTAAGCACTTGGACTAGGGTGTATTCCCACAAGCATCTCAGGCAAGCATGTCAAAGCACCTCGAGCACGTTAATAAAGTAGCAAGTCAAGCACCTAAAGCATGTAGCAGATCAAGCACCTCAAGCACCTCAAGCATGAGAAGCACCTCAAGCACGACAAGCACCTCGAGCTTGGGCCGGGTTCCCGCCTCAAGCTCAGACCTAGCTTACCTAAGGTCAAAGGACTTTTACACACATTATTGGAGGTCTTTAATGAAGATAACCCTAAGGTATTATTCTCCATTGGTTAGACTTGCTCTTTGATAGACCATCTCTCATTTGGGCCCCTTTACCATTGGCCCCGTGTTGAGATAGATCTATAATCACATATCTATATCTTAACACTTGTTCTCGTTTATTCTCCCACATTAAGTGATCAATTTAATATAAGAATATCATTTGGGTTGGTTAGATATTAGATTTTATGACAAAATTTGTGGAAAGCATTAACTATCCCAAGCCTCAGTCCCAAGGTCTCAAACACCTTCGAAGGTGGAGAGAGCTAGCGGAGAATGGGGTAGGGAAGAGGAAGAAGAAACATTTCATAGGAGAAAGAATTAGTTCCTCACTTATATTATCACTCTTCTTACTAGCATACATAATAGCATAGTATGAAGATGGAGAAGATGGAAAGCTTAAGCATTGAAGCATGGCTCTTGGTTGGATTTTCATTCCATAGCCAGGAGTGTTGGTGTAGGCTCTCAACTTCTCTACTAGCTTGGAGAAGGATATGGAGCTCTTTCACTTTGCACTTCACACAATGAGAGTGTGTGTTAGTGTGTGTTGAAAAGTATACCCCTCAATCATGCCCCCTACTTGCTTCGGTCGACCCCCTCTTCTAGCACAAACTTGAAGCTCATTGGACCCCTGCAAGCCTATCCAAATCACATGCAGGATGCATATCAAGCAAGCATGCTACCCTTGGGACAAGTGTCCCCCTTTCCCCTTTGAGAGAGAGGAATTGATAAATACAAAAACAATTAATTAAGTCTACTTAAATAGCGTTGGACCCCTTGGGAGGCCAACCAATAGGCTTTGGACACTCCTTGACGGTAACCTAGCTAGGGGCTTGACATGTGTCCTACTTGCCTCTTGAGAAAGGGGTTCCCTTTGGGAGAGAGAGTGGTCAATCAACCAACCCCCCTACTTGCATGGCTTGCCCCCTCATTGTAGGGATATGCATTGAATTTTGTGACACCTTCAACCCCTCAACCTTAGGCCCAGTTCTCACCACAAGCTCGACTCTTAAGCCCCTTAATCTTGGGTTGGGTACCCACCTCAAGTACAACCCTAGCATCTCAAGCATTACAAGCACCTCAAGCATCTCAATCATCAAGCACTTCAATCCTCAAGCATATCATCCATCAGGCATGACAAGCACCTCAAGCTTGGGCCGAGTTCCCACCTCAAGCACAGCCCTAGCTTACCCAAGGTCAAAGGACTTTTAATGCTAACCTTTTAACGTCTTCAATGAAGCTAATCCTATGGTATTTTAAGCTCCATTAATTATCCTTTCTCTTTGATACACCATCTCTCATTAGGACCCCTTTACCATTGGCCCCGTGTTGAGTTAAATCTGTAAGCATATGTCTATATTTTTTCCCTTGTTCCCATTTATTCTCCCACATTAAATTATTAGTTTAATATGAGAAAATTATTTGGGTTGGCTAGATATTAGATTTTATGAAATTACCTCTCAGATCCAATCATTTTCTTTGAACGTTAAAGCCCTTCTGTGCTTGCCAGCAGTAGCTTTTTGCCTTTGTTGAGAGATGGATATAGGCTCCTTAATGTTTTGAAAAGATTCTTGTAGGTCACAACTATACTCATTGGCAGCGAAGATCTTCCCATGTACTTTAAGTAGCAAGGAACTTTTAGGTCTTCCCTCAATTATTTAAAAAGGTTCTTTTCCCATAGAAGTATGTACAATATTATAGTACGCATACTCTACAAGAGGTAAGTACTTTTCCCATTGTGAGCGTTGATCTACTTTGGTAACTTAAGTCTTTAGTAGATTGAGTATCGTAAGATTGGCTATCTCACTTTGGCCATCCGTTTGTGGGTGATAGGCTGAAGAGAAATTCAATCTTGCTGCTAGATTTTCAAAGAGACCTTTCTAGAAATTACTGATCATGATTGTAGGATATCTATCTGACACGATGGATGTACGGTAATCCATGGTGTTTGAAAATCTATGATATGAAGAGAGTTGCCATTTGGTGTGCCTCAATAGTCTTTTTGATAGGAATAAAGTGTGCTTGCTTGCTGAACCTATCGACTATTGTCCATATTCCCATATTCCCATGGATAGACTTGGGTAATCCAAAGATAATATCCATGGATATACTCTCCCATGGTGAATTTGGGATAGGCAATGGGTGGAGTTATCCAGGTTGCTTCCCTCTATCATACTTGGTCTTTTGGCATACCACACATTTTGAAACATACTCTTGTATGTCCACTTTCATGGTAGGTAAATAGAAATATGTCTCTACTCCTTGGAGAGTAGGTTGAATGCCTCTATGCCCCGCATAGGGAGGAGCATGGGATTTATACATGACTTTCTCACGAATGGAGTGGGTAACACATAGCCTATTTCCGTGGATAAGATAACCATCCTATAAGGTAAATGGTTCCTCTTTATTCCCCAAAGAAAGGGCTGACATTATGTCTCTATAGTCAGGGTCAGTAGCATACTTATATATTGTAGAAGACAGATCATTGTGAGTAGCTATAGACACCACGTTAATCTTTGGTCGTCATGAAAGTTCATCGGCCACTTGATTGTGCTTACAAGCAATGTGAGAAATATGGAAATTAAATTGTGAAAGAAAATTTTCCCACCTCATTTGTTTGTCAGAAAGCTTGGTTTTCATCATGAAGTACTTGAGACTTTGGTGGTCGGTTCGTAGAATAAATGGAGTCCCCAATAAATAGTGTCTAGGACACATAGACAACTAAAATTTCTTTCTCATATATGCCTAAGACACATTCATCTGTATTGAGCCTTTGGCTCTCATATGCTATGGCATGCCCTTCTTAAAGCAAGACTGCTCCAAGGCAACCACAAGCATCACATTGGACCTCAAATGGCTTTGAGAGATACGAAAGCATGAGGACTGTTTGGGAGGTAAGTTTCTCTTTGAGCATGTTAAAATAATTTTGCTGCTTAGCAATCCATGAATACTTAACGTTCTTCTTTGTTAATTCATGTAATGATCCTGCTATTTGAGAGAATTTTGCTATGAAGCAACTATAGTATGCACGCATACAAATAAAATCTTCTTAGCTCATATAGGTTCCTTGGGTTAGTCCATGCTTTTATTTACCTCCAACTTTGATGGATCCATTCGGATACCATCTTGAGACATAATATGACCTAAGTATTGAATCTCTTGAAGGAAAATTTTTCTCTTCTTTTGGTTGAGAAAAGCTTGTTCTCCTTCAATGCTTTTAAAATCACTTGGAGATGTTCCTTATGTTTCTCCAAGTACTTGGAGTAGATGATTATATCATCCGAGTGAATTTGCGGTAGGGTCTAAAGATTTTCTCCATTAGACGATTGAACATGGCTAGTGCATTAGTCAAGCCAAAAGGCATGACTAGATATTCATAAAGACAAAACATTGTATGAAACGCGGTCTTTAAGATATCTTCATCCACTATCCTTATTTGATGATAGCCACTTTTAAGGTCAATCCAACTGAAGTAGGTAGAGCCTTGTAGCTTATCAAACAGATCTTCTACCCAAGGCACGGGAAATTTGTTTGTGATAGTGATATGGTTTAGTGCTCGATAGTCCAAATTATATGGTATGTACCATCTTTCTTTTGCACTAAAAATACTGGAGAACAAAAGGGAGAGGAGCTAGGCCTCATCATCCCTTTGTCAACCAATTCTTGTACTTGCCTCATGATCTCCTCTTGTTGAGCTTGAGAAACTCGATAAGGAGGCTTGTTAGGCGGTGAGCTTCCTGGTAGGATCTCAATTCAATGGTCATCATCCCCTCATTTTGGAGGTAAGTCCATAGGCATATCATCAATGAACACATCTAGAATCCTTTTAGAAAATTAGACAAGTCTAAATCTTCTTGATTCCTACCATTTACATTTGATGAACATTAGGACCTTTTAGGGACTCTTTGACAAAAATCTGTACACAGAAACTGAGCTCTTCATTGATTTATCAAAAGCAGGTGAATTTACAAGTGGTATAGTACGACCAAACTCACTAGAATCTATATACATGTTCTTTCCCATGTAGGTGAAGTAGAGTCTTCTTTCAAGGAACTTCATGTTGGTAGCCATGCGGTTGAACCATGGTGCCCCTAGGATAGCATCCTCATGTTGGAGAGGAGAGATGAAAAGGTCTTCTTTTTTGACATAGCTTTGGACATGAAGCCTCAACTTCCCAATCAAGGGAGTAACAGAGGCTCGCTGTCCCTTGAAAACAATGTTGGCCGTTACAGCACCTCCCATCTTGAAAGCTTGAATGCCCAACTTGGTGGCCAACTCCGTTGATATGAAGTTGTGAGTAGAGAGAGGGTCAAAAAAGATGAAGGCATCATGCTCCCTTACCTTTCCCCAAGCATAGGAGGTGCACCTTTGCAATGAGCATCCTCTTTTGGAGCTTCAATGGTGGAAGCTCTAGGAGTCTCATTGCGAGCATTGCTCTTGGGGCAAGAACGATAGCCATGTCCTTGCTCCCTACACTCAAAACATTTATGGTCCTTTCAAAAAGCTTCAAGATCTTTAGAAGAGATTTTGTTTTTACCTTGTAAACTCCCTTCTCCTTCAACCGATTACTATTGTTATTCAATTGGAATTGCCTCGGGAAGAATTTTGGGCATTGGTTTTCCCCTTTGCATCATTTTTGTCTTTGTTTTCCATGGGCTTCACATTCCATCTAGCCCCTTGTGTTGGAAATTGATGCACGAAGCAACCATGGTGTGGTGGATCTCCTCGATGATAGAACCAAGCCGTTGGGAGTTGACATACTCGGCCCCTTGTTGGAAATTGATGCACGAAGCAACCATGGTGTGGTGGATCTCCTCGGTGATAGAACCAGGCCGTTGGGAGTTGACATACTCGGCCATCTCTTCAGGTAATCCCACACAAAACTGTTGCTTTTGCTTGACAAAGTTTATCTTTTGGAGGACAGTAGCCTTGAGATTATGTCCCAAAAGTTGTCCATATATTTGTGAATAGACTCATGGAAGAGAAGCTTCAGACTACACCATTCAGTGAGCACTTTGTCCTTTGCGTCGCTTGCAAGGAATTGCTTCAAGATGGAAACTCGTAGAGTTTTCCATGTCTTTGGGACTTTGCCATTACCACAAAGGCTAGCCCACCATTGACGAGCCGATTTTTGGAAGTGCATAGCTACATGGTGTAGCTTGGAGGATTCCGTGAAGCCCTCATTTCCAAAGGCCACATCAAATTGCTGGATGAAGGCCTATACTTTGTCGGTGGCACCAAAGGTGCCATCATAGGTGAGAAAAGAGATACTCTTTTCTCCCTCTTTGAACTTTTTAAGCTTTTGTGACCTTCTCCATGCAAGGTATGATTTGCAATGTCCTCCCCTCTTGTATTCTCCGAGAGAATAGCCATATCTTTCATTGGAAGAGGAGGAAGGTGAAGAAGAAGGAGAAGAGGGTGAACTCTTTCTTGCCCTTTTCTTCCTTTGTTTCCTCTCTTCCCTTTCAGAGTGACAAGGAGAAGGACTATGGGTTGAACGTTTCCTCTTGGGAGGAGTTGGTGATCTTCTAGACCGCCATCTTCGTGGAGCCACATCTTCAGAGGAACTTAAAGTTTCATTACTTTCTTCATCTTTGGATTCCTCCTCTCGTATGGGAGAGAGTCTTCTTTTGGGGGTCTCTTTAAGAGGCCTCCTAAGATCTATCTCCTCTTGGAGAGGAAATAAAATCCCACAAGCGCGAAGTTGTTGAGTAACTTTGGCTTGCAAAGTAGGGTTGCCCATAGCTTGTTTCAACCTAGTAACAAGATAATTGACAAACATTGGGGCATCATCATTAGCACCTTCATGTGCAAAATCAAAGTTATCAATGTTCATTCTACTCGCTGGGTTATTGTCATCCATGTTAACAAAATTTTTGTACTTACTTAATGTATGCTTTGGCAATTCAAAACCTTAGTTGCCACTCCTCTTAGCCTTTGAAAATCGTCACTTAAGTATATACACCCATGGCTCAATGTGGTTAATTATAGAGAATAGTGGAGTGGGTCTAATTTTGCAGAATTTCCAAGGGCTAGCTCCTTTTGGACTTCTTATGGCTCAATAATAGTAAAGCCGTAGGCAAGTCTAAAAAGACCCCATTATTAAGTCCAAAGATCCCGAGGTGTGCACCATATCCCACATAGTGGCCTCAACAAAACCGATAAAAGATACCGATCCCACTGACCCTAATATAATTAACAATATAAACCATTTATAGGCTACTTAAGCACCTCTCTTCTTCAGCAAGAAAAGAGAAACCAAATGCTCTAATACCAATGTAATGGAAATGGCCTATGAACTTTGAGAGTACGGAAAATTAGAAGAAGCACTTTTGTGAAATTACTTTGTGAGCATAGAGGGTGACCTTCATTGATGGTAGCAACATAAACATAGCATTATATTAAGTTTGCATGAACAATAATTTTTCAAGAGAGAGAGTTTAGAGAACATGACAACATTTGAGGACCGGATTTACATGGAGCCGGTACCCCCTCTAGTAGGCATTTGTATTATAGTTTTTTCCATCAAGAGAGACTTGGTACAATACAATCTTTGTGTTCCTTGTGACCTAGGTGACGTAATGAAGATGGAAAGCTTCATGCATCACAAGCATAACATAGACTTTGTGGAAAGCATTAACTATCCCAAGCCTCAGTCCCAAGGCCTCAAACACCTTCGAAGGTGGAGAGAGCTAGTGGGGAATGAGGGTATGGTAAAATGAAGAAGAAACATTTCATAGGAGACAGAATTTGTTCCTCACTTATCATCACTCTTCTTTCTATCATACATAATAGCCTAGTAATGAAGATGGAGAATATGGCAAGCTTAAGCATTGAAGCATGGCTCTTGGTTGGATTTGCATTCCATAGCCAAGAGTGTTGGTGTAGGCTCTCAACTTCTCTACTAGCTTGGAGAAGGAGATGGAGATCTTGCACTTTGCTCTTCACACAATGAGAGTGTGTGTGGGAGAGTATACCCTCAAGCATGCCCCCTACTTGCTTTGGTCGACCCCCTCTTCTAGCATAAACTTGAAGCTTAGTGGACCCCTGCAATCCTAGCCAAATCACATGCAGGATACATATCAAGCAAGCATGCTAGCCTTGGGACAAGTGTCCCCCTTTCCCCTTTGAGAGAGAGGAATTGATAAATGTAACAACAATTGATTAAATCTACTTAATTATCATTGGACCCCTTGGGAGACCAACCAATAGGCTTTGAACACTCCTTGAGGGTAACCTAGCTAGGGGCTTGACATGTGTCCTACTTGCCTCTTGAGCAAGGGATTCCTTTTGGGAGAGAGAGCAGTGAAGAAACCACCCTCTACTTGCATGGCTCGCCCCCGGGGGATTCACTCTATATACAAAACGGGACGCCACTTGCGAGTGGACAATTTGATAAAACCCCTTTATACAAATCATTTTAGGAAATATGACCCTCCTTTCTACGCTTATACGACAATCAATGAAGAAAACTATCATACCCCTATCTTACATATAAAATTTAGGTCTCACATTATCTAACTCAGTAAAACTAGTCAAAGAGTGTGTAGCATAGTGACTGGAAACGTACTACGGAACCACTTCTGTTGATAACTAGATGTACCCTCAATGTGTCTTAGTTTGAATTTCAAACTATGTGCAATCAGCCTGCACTCTGGCTACTCGTCCAACTCTGACTCATGCAAAGCTAGTGTAAATCAAAGCTTGAGCTGCTCCAAATCAACCCTTATCTATGATCAGATTGATGCAAAATTTGATGTGTGGCTGATAAAAACACTTTCCCAAAATTCCTCCGAGCTCTATTTTACACCGATAACCAATCGTTACAAGTAGCCAACTCGGGTCAAGTCCCCCCCCCCCCATAAATATGATACCCCCTCCCTTATTTTTAAGCTTGGGAGATAAATTATTGGGGGCCTATCCCTAACTTATACGCTTATGCAACTTGTAAATAAACCCCCCTCACCAACACTTACGTGGTGCGGTGAGTTTTCCATGGTGAATCCCCCGAGGGCTCACCCCCTCCTTGTAGGGATATGCATTGACTTTTGTGACACCTCAAGACCCTCAATCTTGGGCCCAGTTCTCACCACAAGCTCGACCATTAAGCCCCTCAATCTTCGGCTGGATTCACACCTCAAGTACAACCCTAGGATCTCAAGCATGACAAGCACCTCAAGCATCTCAATGATCAAGCACTTCAACCATATCATTCATCAGGTATACGACAAGCACCTCAAGCTTGGGCCGGGTTCCCACCTCAAGCACAACTCTAGCTTACCTAAGGTCAAAGGACTTTTAACACTAACCTTTGGAGGTCTTCAATGAAGCTAATCCTAAGGTCTTTTAAGTTCCATTGGTTAGCCTTGCTCTTTGACAAATCGTCTCTTATTTGGACCCCTTTACCATTGGCCTCATGTTGAGATAGATCTGTAAGAATATGTCTATATTCTAACCCTTGTTCCCATTTATTCTCCCACATTAAATGATCAATTGAATATGAGAAAATTATTTGGGATGGTTAAATATTAGATTTTATGGCAAGGATGGGTATGTGATGCAGATTGACTTCAATCACAAGCTAGGGTGGCAAGGCCTAGAGACGTGTTTTGCTCGCTCAATGGTCTTATATTTATGGGCCAGCAAATGACCTCCCAAGGCTTATGGGACTGGGTGACAATGCCAAGAAGCCAAAAAAATGCACTAAGCCATTTTACAGCACTTGAGAAAGGGTTCTATGTGGCTGAGAGCTTGTCCGAGCACATGGTTGAGGATCTTTTATAAGAGGAGGTGTCTGGGGAATCCTACTTCGCATACGCAATTCCATAGTCGCCCGAGTATTGTCCAGATGAAGAGTTTATGAGATTTTGCCCAGTGTGGGTCGTGCTTAAAAGCCTACCTCTCTAGCTTTGTGGCAAGATGGACATTATTAACAATATTTTGGGTCGGGTTCATTTTATTCCAAATGTGCAACATGTGAGGCTGGGTTTGGATGTGAAAGTGTGCATATTGTGGGACATATGCAGGACCATTCCCACATACCCACGAATAGTTCTTGAAACCAATGAAGAGATTTTTATGGAAGGACAACACTAAAGGCTCAATGCCCTGGCATTGGGCTAAATGGAAGGTATTTGTGAGACCTATGGAGCAAGGCGTTCTCGGGACTCTTAACCATATCACTCATGTGCAGGCCCGGTGTGCCAAGTTAGGTGGAACATTTTGTAAAGAGCACATAACATTTTCTAAAGAATTTACAATATTCTTTTTTGAAAATCAATGTTTTGTATAGCTATAAGGCCCTTGTAAAATTAAACATTTTGATTATAAACTAAGGAAGTACAAGTAAACTTATCCAAAGGCTTCCATTGTTATAATTTCATTATCTTCAAGTCAAATGTAACTCCCAATACAGTCTTTCAATTTTTGTTGCAATTGTGGAAGTCCCTGGATTTATCTCTGCATTAGTCCCATCTAATTTTGTTGAAATTAGAATATCAAGACCCAAAGCAATAATACGTGCCATCTTCTAGAACTACACATGAAGGGCCTAAAAGTTGAGATGATGAAAACTCGCTCAAAGTATACCTCTACATTCTCTTCTACTTACTCCTCTACCTTCCCCTCCTCTATGGTCTTTTGCTCATCCCCTTTTGTCTTTTCTTCTTCTCCTTGTTCTTGCTCATAGTAAGTGAGGAAGAGGAGCATGTATCATAACCCATACTTCTATATGTATTACCCATTTTAAGTGTGGATGGGTGATTTTTGGAAAGTTTCTTGAGCTATTTATAGTGTTATGAAGAAGCAAGGGCATGACAAGACTATGGTATGATAGCACTTTCTTTTGTTAAGATATAGAAACCACACAATATCGAAGGCATGAAATTGGCACAACTTTTTCCATCCAACCACAAAATAGCCTTACAAAATGAAAACGAGCAAGATTATACATTTGCACCAAACAATTAATTGTCAAAGTTAATTGTCATTGATATCAAAATATTTTGTACAAAATGCCAATTGCAAGGAAAATTGATACAAAATGCCAACAACACTAGCAATAGTGTAGAACTCTAACTAAGGAGTAGGCTTTAGCTTGGCAATAGATGGGCAATCCCTTCTAGCACTTCTTTGCATAGAAATTTCTTTCAATCCTTATTAGGACCTGCAGGACATATTATAAAAAAGGCAAAGTAAGATTATACCTCATAGAAGCAAAGAATGGTCAAAATAAAGAAATCATTATCTACATACTTTTCCATCTATCTCAAAAGAAAAAGTCGTAGGAAGATATGTGTATGCATTGTGTAAATCTTGCCTCATTTGGTACAATGTGCACATGGATCTTATCTTCAAGGTGGCCATTTGTTCACTATTCATCGACATATCAATGTTCTGGAACATAGAAATGATCATAAGAATATCCCCTTCTTTGTCAAAGACCCATGAGTTCTCCCTTTGTAAATCTCCTCCCCAATGGAGCCATGCTACATACAAAATGTCCATGGAACACTCCGCCAATTGCCATTCCTCTATGCTTTAGGGATAGAGATGTGTAAGAAGCATAGTAGCACAAAACAAGCCAAAAAAATATAACAACTGTAAGAGAAAGTACCACAAACAACCCAAAGAAAAGTGGAAATAACAATCACCATATAAATCACTTACAATTATCTTTGTGCAGAAGAAGATTGGAGTTTTTGGGATGGAGATGAAGCTCCTTGTGCATGTAAACATGCTGCAAACTTCCTTTAGTGTCTTTTTGGCTCCAAAAAGCCTAAAAAATTTTAGTTTCTTTCCAACATGACAATAATTGGTTTTTTGAGGAGCCTTTTCTTTCTCCTGCTTTGTTGCATTATAACCATCTACCCTTGGCTTTGTATTGTTGGATGCACCATTTGTGCTTGTTTAATGTGGCATAGGTGGTAATGGTTTCAATGGATGTTCTAGGGTTTTAGACTAGATGGACTCCATTGCTTGAGGAAGATGACACACAAAAGACAAAGGTGAAGAGAGGACAGGAGGAAGATGAGAGAGAAGAAGGTGGTGGAATGAGTAGAGAGGTGAGAATAGGAGGGAAAAAAAGGTCGTAAGAAGATTTTAAAGACACTTCTTGGTGGATGAAAGAGACCTTTTTGAGGTAAAAGTACCACATAATGTAAAGTTACCTTAGATTTTCTTTCCAAGAAAATTATTTTTGTTATTCAAAAGAAATTTTCAAAATGAAGGTTCCATAACGAAAATCCTCCACTCATTGGCCTAGAGCTTTATCTCTTTAAAAATTCAAAGGCAAAAACAAGATATCAAACTTTCCCTAATGCATCAATGCCTTGAGTAAGAAACAATAAAATATAGAAGTTCATGCCAAAAAGTTCAATTAAAATCAAGGTGCCAGTATATTCCCAAAACCAAGAAAAAACCAAGTAAACCATCAGTAGAAACAACTCTGCCAGCAACAAAATTTCAACTAGAGAGCTTTAAAAAAATACAAACATGTTGAAACTACTTCAAGCAGACCTGCCATACCATAGTCAAAGAAAGGATTCATTAAAATCAAAAACTAAATATAAACCCTAATAGTTATATAATGAAAAACATCTTGCCAAACAAACATAGGTGCATCAGTCGTTTCATAGCAAGCTAGAGTAGGGACCTGAAGAACCAAAAAATATAGAAGCTCGTATCAATGTTAAGAGAGAAAAACATGTGAAGATGAGGCATCCTCCACAAAACCCATGTTGATGAAGAGGGGTAAAGTTAAATGCATTAAACATCCATCAACCAAACATCATCATACTTTATTTATCACTTACACTCTCTCAATCTCTCTTTTTTAAGCAAGGTAGGAAGACAAAGTAACCAAAGACTAAGTGAGGGTCATAGATCCCTCACCTTTATAGTATATGAGAGTTGTCACTAGCAGATCCCAATCATCTCTCAATGTAAATCTTTGAGCATGCATCATAGCACTCAATAAGCTAGGAGTCACAAAGTGTGGGCCTAAAGTAACAAAGAAAGGAAGTCAAGGACATGTATGCTGCAATGGTTAAGAGACCAGAATCATCCATACTCTAAATGTAGGTCTTGAAACATGAAGCACATAGTAAAAGAAATGGGAAACCCTCATTTACCAATGGGAGACATTATTATCCTATCTTCATTATGTGTTGGGGAATGCTATGTGACCAGGGTGACAACCTGTACCCACATGCCATAGTTGATAGACATGAAGTTCATATTTTACTTGGATCTGCAAAATTGGACAACATCTCCTCTGTATTTTGAATAAATTTTGAAAAAAACAAGAACTTCTTAATGCCATCTCACCGAGAGACCCTCATAGGAGGATTAAGGCCACACCACTAAGTGAGTGTAGGTTAAGGTGGATAGGTTAGTGTGCCATTCATGCTAATGGAATGCTTTGGAGAGGTTAGCATAGAGTTGCTAGAGAGAGACTATTGCACAATACAATAGGGTATATTGAAAATGATAAAAGGTTACAATTATTCAGCAGAATATGCCTCTACATAGGGTTATACAAATAGACAGCCTTTTGACGCGTGAACACAATATGTGGCTGCCTATGCACAAACACAAGTGGATTGTTCTTTACACAAAGGTTGTAAGAGATTCTTCACATAGCTTGACACATGAGGTGGAAGGATTTTTTCACACAATAGATGCAACAAAACCTCGCATCCCAAAATTCCTCCCCTATGTGGGTTTTGGTTGCGTATCACTCACACAATCCTCCCCTCAAACACACTAGGGTGAGGCACACAATTCACAAGCTTCCCCTTGAACACAAAGTTGCCTCCCCTAAACACAAAGAGTGTAGGCATACAAAACATCAGGGTGTAGGCACACACAAGCTTCCCCTGGCACAAATAGAGGGTAACGTACAATTGAGAGAATGTTCACAGTACATCATCATAAATCAAGCCAATACTGTTGTTAGTATCTTCAAGAGGTGGCAATGTTGATTTTTGCTTTTGTTTGATCTTTGAAATGCTCTTTGTGATTGGTAACATGTGAAGATTCACTATTAAGTCTGCAATACTTTGTAGCATTATTGTTTTTGCCACAGATGCAACAAGGGTTGATTTCATAGCAATCCTTTGAAAGGTGATTTTTTCTGCCACAGTGTGTGCACTTTAAGTTGCTTTTGTGATTGCGGGTGTAGCAGTTGCATGAGACTACATAAGCACCATTTGACTGTTGTTGATTGCCTTTGAGTTTCTTTTCATGCTCTTGAAGAGAGTATATCACATCTTCAATTTTGGGGATTGGGTCTTTCTCTTTAAGCACTGTTACAATTTGGCCAAAATCTGCATCTGGTACTGCTTTGAGAAGCACAACAATTTGGTCTTCATTATCTATAGGGCACTTTATATATGTCAATTGTGTGCAAATACTTTTAAGCCTATTGATAGAGATGACACATCTTCTTTAAGATCCATAAGAAATCCATAAAGTTGCAATTTTGGAATGCTTGGCAAGAACACCAAAATGTTGCTCTAAAGTTATCCATGTATTATGTGCAGTGGTGCTATCATCTAAGTAATGCACAAAGTTGTCATCAAGTAAAGTGAGTAAAATGCCAAGAGATTGCTCATCTTTAGCTGCAAATTGTGTTATGCTCTGTCATGTTTCCACTCTGTCATCGTCAATTGGTGGCTTAATGATGGACCATAACTGCTTTTGCATTAAGTACCCCTTGGTTTTTGCCTGCCAGGTGTGGAAGCCATGCCCGTTGAATTTTTCTATGTTTTTATCTCCCCCCATGATGGTGCTCTACCATGTGTGGTGACAGGAAGGTCTTACCTGGGTGAGTGGGCAATGTCTAGTCCTCGTGATCACTTGCTTCAAAGGTTTTTACGAATTATTTTTTACAAATTATTTGTGAAGTCACCCTCCAAAATGGAGCACCTCTTCAACCAAAAATTTGCGGTATATTTTGAGGCTCAAAATATTTATTTTTATGGTTACAATAATTTGAGAAGTTTGGTGAGCACGAAAGATGGGAAGTCTTTGGCAGAAGGTGTCAAAACCTCTAATGAGCCCACTCTATCGTGTGAGAGCTCGTCCCTGATGTAGACAGTGTGTGTGCAACCCTCCTTGAGACTCTACATTGAAGGTGTTGCATCCTGCTATGGCTTGCAAAAGGGATGAGTCTTGTTAAGGTGGGGTTCAGAGCTGGAGCGTAGCTATGCAGGGTAGCTAGTCGATGACGACAAGCAAGCAAGCAGAGGGTGCAATCGATAATCGGTTAAGAAAATTGGAGCTTCTAAATGTGGAGCTTGAGCATGGCCGTCATCAATTGCAGAGCCACACACGGCACGCCTGGCAGTCGGTTGACTTGTTGTCAATTGCAAATGCACCTGCTTCTTCAATTTCGAAACTGGGCCTTCTTTACTTAACCTTGTCTTCCCCTCTTCAAGAGGTGGATCCCGCCCCTTTTGTTTTCACACACTCTAATTAACAAAAATTTATCCTAACTCTTGATTATCCATAATCATCTCATGAGGGTAGTGGCCCATGGACATGCCCTCGATGGGATAATTATGATCTAGTTTAGAGTGTTTATTAAAGGTATGATTATCGACTGTGTTGGCCAAGAAGAGGTGCCAAACAATCTAGCATAGAGAGAGTAGTTAGGATCAATAGAGGTGATTAGATAATGCTAATCACACTAGCATAGCTCTGATACCAATTGTAGGGTTAAGGTGGATAGGTTAGTGTGCCATTCATACTAATGGCATGCTTTGGAGAGGTTACTATAGAGCTTGCTAGAACGAGACTGTTGCATAATACACTAGGGTATATTGCAAATGATAAAAGGTTACAATAATTTAGCCATAATGTGCCTCTATATAGGCTTATGCAAATAGACAGCCTTTTGACACATGAGCACAATATGTGGCTGCCTATGCACAAACACAAGTGGCTTGTTCTTTACACAAAGGTTGTAAGAGGTTCTTCACGTGGCTTGACACATGAGGTGGAAGAGTTTGTTCACACAAGAGATGCAACAAAACCTCGCATCCCAACAGTAAGTCTAAGAAATCAAACTAAACCTTTCTCCATTTTTTTAATCATACTGTCATGTCCAACAACCTAAATTACAACCAAGTTAGTCAAATGGGATTCAAATTCCACCTCTATGTTTGTTGCCCAGATTGAATTCCCATGGTAACTCTTTATTATGAAAAAATCTCATGATTTCTATTCATCACTTAAATTAAAATAATGAAAATCATAAGTGTGAATGCATCATCCTTCAATAGCACAAATTTGACTTACTCATTACAAAGTAGTTAAACTCATTACTTAGGAGACAAACATAGTTCCAAGTAAGCGTTGAACCCATAAAGCCAACATTAGAATACATAGAAATTACTTTGCAGTAGTATTAGATAGGATTGCCACAACCAGTTTTCTTATGACTATCAATTTCTTACTTATGCAAATTAATCAAATTTACCAAGTTACCATACAATAGTATCAAACAAGTGTGTCACAGTTAGTTTCTAAGTAGGTGCATGAGCGCATACCTACCTGTAAATGTGGTGTCCATTCCATTCTGGATATACAAGTTGTTGTAGTGATAGATGAGAGGGTACTCCATATATGTCACAAATGATTTTGCAAGTGTTGTACCTACATCCTCCATGTATACTTCATGTGTGTGTGTGTGTGTGTGTGTGTGTGTGTGTGTGTGTGTGTGTGTGTGTGTGTGTGTGTGTGTGTGTGTGTGTGTGTGTGTGTGTGTGTGTGTGTGTGTGTGTGTGTGTGTGTGTGTGTGTGTCTGTGTGTGTGTGCGTGTGTGTGTTGGATATGACATCATGTGTTGAATATGATATCATGTGTTGAATCTGTATGTGTGTAGAATGGTGAGTATGAAAGGTTGTCGAGCAGGGACAAGCCCCAAGGGGAAGGGCATAGAAGGATATCTACCAGAAGTGAAGGTTATGCATCCAAATATATTGCAAAGTGGAGATCAAATGATTCATTTGAGAGGGCCTCTAAATATAGGTATGCAGCTTGAACACCATATCAAAAAACTAGGTTGTGTTTGGTAGTGAGTGCCTTATGGGTTACACTTACTATCTCTCGGCTAGGGGAGCACGCATTAGATGTGGTATATATACAAAGTTGGTTGAGACTAGAAGGGACGCTAAGCAGTTCCAGAGGTGCATATAAGGGCATGGCAAAAGGTTTAAGTAGGTATCAAGGTCCTGGGCAACCAAAAGCTAGGGCGCTTGGAGAGGTGACCTACACCGAGGCGGAGCAGTGGGTCATGGCATTGGTTTTCACTCGTAGGAAGTTCAAAGTGCACCTCATTGTGTGGAAGTTTCATGTGTTGATAGCTAAAAACTTGTTGTTTGAAGTGATGTTACACTTGAAGCCAGGGAAATGGGTCATGAAGTGGGTGATAGAGTTACAAGAGTTTGAGTTTAGGTTCAAGTTCAAGGTCGACCATACTAGTCGGTCTTACCTAGCAAACATTTTGGTTAATAAGAGATATGATTTTCCAGCTTATCCAAGGGTGGTGTGAGATGAAGCTAAAGAAGATCTTGATTTGGAGGATGCTTTTACAATGTGATTTGATGGAGCATATCAAAGTGTAGTTCAGAAAGCAGGTGGAGGTCTGGCAATACACGACCCACACAACAGAGCCATTTTCTCAAAAACTTATGATCTGTAGGATTTCCACACCAACAATGAGGCAGAGTATCTCACTCTCCATTTGGGTTTGAAACAGTGTATGGAGTTTGGCATTTCCAGGCTAGTGGTAAAGGGAAATGCGTTGCTAGTCATCAAGCAATTGTTGTTAGGTTTAATGGCCATGTGGCCGACCATCCATCACTAGTTTCTACTACCCCTAAGTGTACAGCTATACACTTGTGTGAGCCACTAACACTAAATACAATGTGTATTGTGCCTTAGTGCATAAGATAGAGAAGAAAGAAAGGGGGCACACCTGTGTGTGTGGCTATGGTGGTGAGTGTGTGTGTGTGTGTGTGTGTGTGTGTGTGTGTGTGTGTGTATTCCTCTTCCATTGTGCTCCTAGATCCTCCCCTTCATCTGGTATCAGAGCCATCTCATTCCCGAAATTGTTTCTGTGCACGCGCGCACTTTCAAGAGTGCAAACAGAATTCGAATTTTGGCATCGACAAATTCAGCATTCCGCGAGCATTTCCTTCAGGTGTCAGGTGTCCTGAAGTTTTTCCCCCCTTTCAGAGCCATTCAAGCCATCAAAAACCCCATTCGAGCTATGGTTTAGGAGCTGAAATTTTCAACCCTCATTTGGTAGTTTGTTGCCCGTTACAAGTACCATTGTTGCAGTCTCTTCCATCTACAAGAGCCCATGGCTAATTTGGGAGTGTGTAGCCTCTTTTGGAGTGTCCTTATACACACACATAGAGTGGGAGTTTGATGGCATTGTCTTCTTTAACTATAGGTACAGATATAGGTACAGGTACATAGAGCGGCTTGGTTAGCTTTCTCTATGCTTCTCGACCTCAATTTCAGCTTTGGCTACGACATCGGCATCGACTCACAGGCTAGAGGTTTCAGTGCTTGCGATGTTATGGTTCCAGTGGGAGCAGTTGGTTATGTGTACATGCATATGTTGACACTTCTGACAATGTTTGAGCTCTTTTCAGAGCGACTTGACTCCCCACAGGGATGTTTATTTGTATGCACATGCTTTTGATGCATGTTTGAGCATCCTGACAGACTTGTACGTCTTTGTGGAGCCATCTTTTGGCTAGTACGACAGTCCCGACCACTTCTGAGACTTGGTCCAGAAGATAGCCATTTTTGAGACTTGGCTATATGTTTTGTTGCATAAACTACGTTGTTGAGGGTCAATAGCGTGAGGTTTTCATTGAGCTGGGGTATTCTCAAATTTGGAGATACCTTTGGTGATATAGGTAGCTGGAGCATCCTTTATGAGGCCTCGCCATAGGACATGTATAGAGTGGTAAAGGTGCTTTTGACGCTGAGTTGGCGGTCTATGATCAGTTTGACAGTTTATGCACCTCAATTGATATCTATACAGTGTGTTTTGAGAGGCATTGCCCTCTTTTATGCTTTGTGAGTGACATACTTGGTCATTTTGTCTTGTATTTTGGTTGACATAGTCCCAAATACAAGGGAGACTTTACTGAAATTTTCCCAGAATCTTTTCGTAGTCTTGTCACCTTTCTACTAGCAAATACCGTGACATTTATGACATAAAGAAGTTTCATGGAACTAATTTTCAGATTTGGAAGAACCAAATGCATGATGTGCTTGTCTAAAAGAAGCAAAAGTTTCCTATTACCTATGCAGATAGAACTGAAGATATGCACATGACTCAGTTTCAATGGGAGGAGCTTGATGAGCTAATGCACTTCTATGATTAGACTGGACCTTGGAGGGTTGGTGTACTTTTCAGTGTTAGAATGCGAGACTGCTCATGCTTTATGGCAGAACTTATGTGACACTTACAAAAAGGATATGGCTAGTAATAAGGTTTTCCTGATGTGAAAACTTTTCAACTTCGTATGAAGGAGTTAGCTGGCGTTGCCAGCCATATCAATGATTTTGATTCTCTTTTTGCCCAGATTTGTGCACACTGCATGACCATTGATGAGAGATGAAAGCAATATTTTTTGCTTTGGTCGTTGCCATCATGTCATAATAACTAATATCTAATTATCCTAAATGATTTTCTCATGTTAAACTGATCATTTAATATGGGGAAGTGCCAGGGGACAAAAAGCTAGAATATTGGTTAAGCTGGCAGACCGGCCACAGTAGGGAGTCCAAAGTACGGAAAATAGGGATCCAAAGGGGGGGCCATCTACAAAAGAGCTATGTGCAACAATGGGCTCCAAAGACCTTAGGGTTCAGCCCATTAAGACTTCCAAAATACTAAGGTTCCAAAATTTAAAAGTTGTGTCCAAAGGTCAAAAATTAGGAAATTTGGATGCTTTGTGTGTGTGTACAAAAGTCTTCACAAGTCCCTACATAGGAAGGGGGCGAGCCCAAGAAGTAGGGGATGAGAGAGAAACACCCACACACACTCACAAGCTTCATTTGTACACAAGGGGAAAGAGGGACACATGTCAGCTCCCTAGGCCAGATGCCCACAAGGTGTACTCAAATCCTACTGGATGGCCTTGGAGGTGGACCAATGAGAATTAGCCTAGAGTAAATCTAGTTTAATTAATTTAAAAACACTTAATAAAAGAACCAATAAGAATTAAGCTCTCTAGAATACTATTGGATAGTCTCCCAAAGCGTCCAATGAGCATTCAGCAGCCCAATGGCTTGCCTGATTCCTATTGGCCAAGACACAAAGGGGTCCAATGAGAGTTTATTGGCATTTATTAATTACCTAAAACTCTCACAAAAGGAGAAAGGGGCACACATGTCAGAAGGCTATCACTTATGCTCCTGAAATCCTATTGGCTAAGCATGGGGAGGTTCATCGAGGTGCTAGCAAGAGCAAATAGCAAGAGGGGTCGACCAAGAGAGAGAGAGAGAGAGAGAGAGAGAGAGAGAGAGGGGTTTGATTTTTGAAGGGGAATTATCCACACACACTCAGACAAGCTCATGTGTAGAGTAAGAAGACTCTCTCTCTCTTCTCAAGCTTTAATGGAAAGCTTATCACCTACTCCAAGCTTGTGAAAAGGGAGGCCTACACCAACAACTCTTGGCTTTGTGATGCAAATCCAACCAAGATTGAAGCTTCAATGCATGCTCATATCTTCTACCATGCTAATTACTAAGCTAAGCTATGCTAATATGAGTGCTTATGTGAGGAGATATACATCTTTCTTGTAAGACTACTCCTTCTTCCTTTCAATCTACTCTCATATCCCGCTAGCTCTCACCATCTTTGAAGGTGTGTGAGGTCTTGGGTTTGAGATCGTGAGGGAACTGATCTTGTGTTTGATAAGTGTTTTTCTTAGTGCTTGAAGTTTCCATCTTCATTGCACTAGCTAGTATTGAAGAAACACAAAGAATTGTATTGTAAAATGTCTCTCTTGATGGGAGAAACCATAATACAAAGCCTTTTGGAGGGGGGACCGGCTCCATGCAAATCCGGTCCTCATTGTTGTCAATTGCTTAATTTTTCACTCTTTTGAAGTATTGTTCATGCTATCTAAGTAGGTGTTCTACTTTTTGTTGCTATCTCCACCCAAGCACTCTTGTTATTCTCATTAGAATCTATTCTAATGAAATGCTCACTATGTTCATGCTATTTTCCACTACACACAAGTTACTAGGCCATTAAATGTTACATTGGTAAAGGAGAACAAGGTTTCTCTTTTCTTGCTCAAGAAGGGAGGTCCTCAAGCTAGCTATAAATGGTTGGTATTATTAATTGCATGTGAGTAAGTAGAATAGGGAACTTTCAGCTTTACAGTGCGCCTGCCTTTGTGTAGTTAACGGGGCATCACCGTCGAGAGCTATGGTCTTAATAGTGGAGTCCTACGGGGCTTAATCACTATTGAGCTATTAGAAGCTTGACAAGAGCCGGTGTTTTTTTGGTGTCGAACGACCCTCTCTTCTATTCCTTGAAATTAATGGTATTCGAGCCACAGGTACAGTAGCTTGAGTGCTTTTTCTAAAGGGGTAAAGAGGAGTAGCAACTAGGGCTTGAAGTGCCAAAGTACACCTAAAAATTTTACACCTAAAATTTGTCAGAATGGTTGACAATAGTAAAGAGAGTGAAATTAATGTTGATAACTTTGATTTTGCTAATGAGCAGGTATTAATGATGCCCCGATGCTTGTTAACTATCTTGTTTCTAGGCTTCAAAAGCCATGGGCAATCCATCCCTCCAAAGTGAAGTGCAACGGCAGATTCGTGCTCATGGGATTCTCCAAGCTCCCCACAATGATGAGAGAACACCTAGGAAGCCTCCTTGTGAGACTTCCAAAAGATGTCTCTCTCCGATTCAGGAACAAGAAGAGGATCCATATGAAGGGCTCAGAAATTTTTTCCTCGATGAAGCATCTCCTTCTCAAATGAGAATTCAAGAGCCTCCACCGAAGGAATGAGAAAGAAGTGAGTCTCCTACCACCTCAATGGAGATGGCTCCACGAAAATGACGGGCTAAACACACTCCATCACCTCCAAAACGGAGAAGACCATCACATAATTCTCCACACCCTACTTCAAAGAGGGATGACAAAAAGCAAGAGAAGAAAAAGGCAAGAAAGAGGACACCCTATTCTCCATCTTCTTCATCCTCTTCCTCTTATGAAAGTGATGGTCAAGACAAAGAAGATCAAGGCAAGAAAAAGGCGAGAAAGAGGTCACCCTCTTCTCCATCTTCCTCAAATTCTTCACCTTCTGAAGAAAGTGATGGTGCAACCTTTGAACCATCAAAAAGAAGAGGCCATAGGAAATCCTATGCCGCATGGAAGAGGTCGTCCAAGCTCAAGAAGTTCAAAGAGGGATGGAAGAGCATCTCTTTTCTTACTGATGATGGCACCTTTGGTGCTACGAGCAAAGCCTTGGCCTTTATCCAACAATTCAATGCGGCGTTTGGAGATGAGGGCTTCACGGAGTCCTCTAAGCTACACCATGTAGCTATGCACTTTCAAAAGTCCACCAGGCAATGGTGGTCTAGCCTAAGGGCCAACGGTGAAGCTCCACAAACATGGAAAGCTTTAAGAGATTCCATTATGAAGCAGTTTTGGGCCACTGATGCCAAAGACAAATTACTCACCGAATCGTGAAGCTTGAAGGTCTCTAGAGCCCTACAAATCCATTCACAAATATGTAGACAAGCTTTGGGACTTACAAATCAAAGCCATTGTCTTCATGAAGTTGGATTTTGGAGAGCAAAAGCAATAATTTTTTGCGGGCTTAATTGAAGAAATGGTGGAGTATGTCAACTCCCAAAGGCCATGCACCATATCGGCAGTTATACACCATACTATGGTGACTTCTCGAATCAATTTCCAAACGGGGGCCAAAAGGAAATTCTAAGCCCACAGAAAACAAGGGTTCCAATGAGCCTAAGGGGAAGGATAATGTCCAAAAGTCTCCTGAGGGCAGCTCCAACAAAGCTAAGGAGAAGGGAGATTACAAAGGTAAAAACAAACTCTCTCCTGAACAGCTTGAGCGTTATCGCAAGGATAACCGTTGTTTCAAGTGCGGTGAGCAAGGGCATGTTTATCGTGCTTGTCCCCAAAAGAACACCCGCCATGAGCTTCCTAGAGCTACCTTGGTCGAAATCCAAGAGGAGGAAACTGACCACAAAGGATCTCCTCTATGCCATGCTTGGGGAAAGGTAAGAGAACATGATGCTTTTATTTTCTTTGACCCTGGTTCTACTCACAATTTCATATCCACATAATTGGCCACCAAGCTAGGCATACAAGCTTACGAGATGGGAGATGTCCATCTCGTAGACGGTGCTCTCAAGGGGCAAGAAGCTTCAGTCACTCCCTTAATCGGGAAATTGAGGCTCCATGTCCAGATCTATGTGGACAAAGAGGACTTCTGTATCTCTCCTCTCAAGCATGAGGATGTAATCCTAGGGGCACCATGGTTTGATCGCATGGCTGCCAATGTTAAATTCCCTAAAAGGAGAATCTCCTTTAGGTTCAGGGAAAAAGATATGTACATAGATGCCAAACCAATGGGTAACACCATACCCATTGTACATACCCAAGCTGTCAAAAAGTCAATAAAGAGCTCTATTTCGATGTACATGATTTTTATTAAAGACTCTCAAAATGAACCTAATGTTTTAGCAAAAGAAAATATACACAATCAAAAGGAATTAGAGTTATGCAATTTTCTCAAAGGGTTTCAAGATGTCTTTATTGATGACATCCCTTGTGAGCTACCTCATAAACAAGGCAATGATGACCATGCAATTGAACTTCTTCCAAGAAGTTCACCACCTAACAAACCTCTTATAGAGTTTCGCAAGCTCAACAAGAGGAGATTATGCGGCAAGGGCATGAGTTAGTTGAGAAGGGCATGGTTAGGCCTAGCTTCTCTCCATTTTGTTCTCCTGTGCTACTATTGCAAAAGAAAGAGGGCACATATCGTATGTGTGTTGACTATAGAGCACTAAATAGGATCACTATCAAGAATAGGTTTCCCATTCCACGGGTAGAAGACCTATTTAAGCTACAAGGGTCCACCTACTTCAGTAGGATTGACCTAAAAAGTGGCTATCATCAAATAAGGATAGTTGATCAAGACATTGTAAAGACCGCATTTCACACTATGTTTGGTCTTTACAAATATATTGTCATGCCTTTTGGATTGACTAATGCACCAGCCACATTCTACCGCTTGATGGAGAAGCTATTCAGGCCTCACCAAACCTTTACTGGAGTGTTCTTTGATGATATCATCATCTACTCTAATTCATTAGACGAACACAAGCAACACCTCCAGGTAATATTTTAAGTTTTAAGAGAGAATAAACTTTATGTTAATTGAAAGAAAAGTGAATTTTTCTTGCAAGAGATTCAGTATTTAGGTCACACTATCTCTCAAGATGGTGTCCAAATGGATCCATCAAAGTTAGAGGTAATAAAAGGATGGCCTAAACCAAGAAATCTTCATGAACTAAGAAGCTTTATAGGTATGTGTGCATACCATAGATGCTTCATAGAAAAGATCTCAGTAATAGCAGGACCATTACATGACCTAACAAAGAAAAAAATTAGGTACACATGGTCTGCCAAGGAGAAAAATGCTTTCAAAAAGCTTAAAGAAAAGCTTATCTCTCAACCTGTGCTTACACTACCGGATCTCTCAAAGCCATTTGACGTCCAATGTGATGCTTGTGGTGATTGCCTTGGAGTTGTTTTTCTCCAAGAAGGGCACGCCATAGGCTATGAAATTGGAAGGCTCGATCCTATTGAGCAAGCTCTAGGCATATATGAAAAGGAACTCCTCACAGTTCTACATGCCTTAGAATCATGGAAGCACTATTTATTGGGGACTCCTTTCATTCTGCAAACGGATCACCAAAGTCTTAAGTACTTCATGACACAGACCAAGCTCTCCGACAAACAAATGAGGTGGGCAAATTTACTTTCGCAATTTCATTTTCATATTGCTCACATTGTTGGCAAGCATAATCAAATAGCCAATGCACTCTCAAGACAGATGAGAGTGAATGCGGTTTCCATAGCAACTCACAATGATCTATCTTCTATGATAGATGAGTATGCTATTGATCCCGATTTTGGAGATGTGATTTCAGCCCTTGCACTAGGGAAGAAAGAGGAACCATTTACTTTACAAGATGGTTATCTTCTCTATGGCAATAGACTATGCGTTACTAAATCACTCCATGAGAAAGTAATGTATGAATCTCATGCTCCTTCTTATGCGGGGCATAGAGGGACTCAGTCTAGCCTAAAGGGGATTGAAACATATTTCTATTGGCCTACCATGAAAGCAAACATACAAGAGTATGTTTCTAAATGTGTGGTATGCCAAAAGACGAAGCTTGATAGAGGGAAGCAACCTGGATTGCTTCAACCTTTTCCTATCCCTAATTCACCATGGGAGAGCATATCCATGGAATTTAACTTTGGATTGCCTAAGTCTATCCATGGGAATACGGGAATATGGACGATAGTAGACAGGTTTAGATACCAGTCAAAAAGACTATCAAAACCCATCAAATGGAAACCCTCTTCATTTCACAAATCTTCAAGTACCATGGCTTGCAATGTCCATAGTGTCAGATAGAGATCCTAGAATGACCAGTAATTTTTAGAAGGGTCTCTTTGAGAATTTAGGAACAAGGCTAAACTTCTCTTCGGCCTATCACCCGCAACGGATGGCCAAAGTGAAATAGCTAACCTAACAATTCTCGATCTATCAAAAGCCTCTGTAATGGAAGTAGATCAAATATCCCAATGGGAGAAGTACTTACCCTTAGTGGAGTATGCCTACAATAACACTGTACATACTTCCACGAGAAAAGCACCTTTTGAGGTAATTGAGGGAAGATCAAAAGTCCCCTGACTTAAGGTACACGGGAAGATCTTTACTACAGATGAGTATAGACAATACCTACAAGAATCTCTCCAAAAGATTAAGGATGGTATCTCTATCTCATAGCAAAGGCAAAAGGTTGCTGTTGATAAGCAAACAAGAGCCAAGCCTTTAAAGAAAATGATTGGGTCTTACTCAAATTTCCCAAGGCTCGATTAAGGCACACAACGGGCAAGAATCCTACGGGACACCAAAAATACGATGCTAAGTAGGCAAAAAGGTACTATGGTCCCTTCCAGATTCTTAGGCCAATCAATGAAATGGCCTATCAACTCAAGTTGCCCAGCCATTGGCTCATACACAATGCTTTCCATGTGAGCCTACTAAAGCCTTACAAAGGTGAACCACCTCAAGAACCAACTATTGAAGACCCATCGGAGATCGAGGAACAAGAAGAGGTGCTGCAGCCCGAGTCCATTCTCAGACATGAAGACAAGGTACTAAGAGGCGGTAAGACTATCCGACAATATCTTATTAAGTTTAAGAATTATCCTTTTGAAGATGCTAGATGGATGCAAGGCATACAATTAAAGGATAACCTAAACCTTGTCAATGCTTCCAATGATTCCCTAGAGTAAGAAAATGTACAAATGTTAAAAATGAACAAAGTTTTTGTCTTATAACACTCTCTTTTTCTTTATTGTGCACAAATGTGAAGTAGTATGCATGCTTAGATCAAGTTTGTGGAAACGACGTCTCCCAAACACCAAGTAGAGCTTGTCACTCTACTATGCAAAATTGATAGGACTAATGTGCAGACATGCTTGTGGCAACTAGGCTCTCAAGCACCAAATGGACTAGTCATCCACTCTAGAACGATGTCGTAGGGTAACATAGGGATCCTCTACCCGCTAGAAAAAAGGACTAATGAATATGCTTTATCTTCTCTACCCCATAGTCGAGGACAACTATGATTTCAAGAGAGAGGTAATGTCATAATAACTAATATCTAATTCTCCTAAATGATTTTCTCATGTTAAACTGATCATTTAATATGGGGAAGTGCCAGGGGACAAAAAGCTAGAATATTGGTTAAGCTAGCAGACCGTCCACAGTAGGGAGTCCAAAGTACGGAAAATAGGGATCCAAAGGGGGGGCCATTTGCACAAGAGCTATGTGCAACAATGGGCTTCAAAGACCTTAGGGTTCAGCCCATTAAGACTTCCAAAATACTAAGGTTCCAAAATTTAAAGGTGTGTCCAAAGGTCAAAGATTAGGAAATTTGGATGCTTTGTGTGTGTGTACAAAAGTCTTCACAAGTCCCTACATAGGAGGGGGCGAGCCCAAGAAGTAGGGGATGAGAGAGAAACACCCACACACACTCACAAGCTTCATTTGTACACAAGGGGAAAGAGAGACACATGTTACCTCCCTAGGCCAGATGCCCACAAGGTGTACTCAAATCCTACTGGATGGCCTTGGAGGAGGACCAATGAGAATTAGCCTAGAGGAAATCTAGTTTAATTAATTTAAAAACACTTAATAAAAGAACCAATAGGAATTAAGCTCTCTAGAAGACTATTGGATAGTCTCCCAAAGGGTCCAATGAGCATTCAGCAGCCCAATAGCTTGCCTGATTCCTATTGGCCAAGACACAAAGGGGTCCAATGAGAGTTTATTGGCATTTATTAATTACCTAAAACTCTCACAAAAGGGGAAAGGGGCACACATTTCAGAAGGCTATCACTTATGCTCCTGAAATCCTATTGGCTAAGCCTGGGAGGTTCATCGAGGTGCTAGCAAGAGCAAATAGCAAGAGAGGTCGACCAAGAGAGAGAGAGAGAGAGAGAGAGAGAGGGGGCTGATTTTTGAAGGGGAATTATCCACACACACTCAGACAAGCTCATGTGTAGAGTAAGAAGACTCTCTCTCTCTTCTCAAGCTTTAATGGAAAGCTTATCACCTACTCCAAGCTTGTGAGAAGGGAGGCCTACACCAACAACTCTTGGATTTGTGATGCAAATCCAACCAAGATCCAAGCTTCAATGCATTCTCATCTCCTCTACCATGCTACTAAGCTAAGCTATGCTAATATGAGTGATTATGTGAGGAGATATACATCTTTCTTGTAAGACTACTTCTTCTTCCTGTCAATCTACTCTCATACCCCGCTAGCTCTCACCATCTTCGAATGTGTGTGAGGTCTTGGGTCTAAAACCATGAGGGAATTGATGTTGTGTATGATAAGTGTTTTTCTTAGTGCTTGAAGTTTCCATCTTCATTGCACTAGCTAGTATTGAAGGAACACAAAGAATTGTATTGTAAAATGTCTCTCTTGATGGGAGAAACCATAATCCAAAGCCTTTTGGAGGGGGGACTGGCTCCATGAAAATCCGGTCCTCAACTGTTGTCAATTGCTTAATTTCTCTCTCTTTTGAATATTGTTCCTACTATCTAACTAGGTGTTATACTTTTTGTTGCTATCTCCACCCAAGCACTCTTGTTATCTATTCTAACGAAAGGCTCACTATGTTCATGCTATTTTCCGCTACACACAAGTTACTAGGTCATTAAATGTTACACGCCCCCTTGGGATATCTTTTGCACACCTGTTAGTAGCTCTACTCCTAATGGTACGCTAAAGTACGATGATGTTACTAGTGCACTTTTGTTAGAGGAGATGCGTCGAAAAACCATGACTAGCTCACATCATGGAGAAGCTCATTATGTGCGAAGGGATGATAAGCAACGTAAGGGCTATTCTTCACAATTTGAGTCCAAGAAAAAGGGCAATAGAGATGCATCAAAGGGTAGATCAAATTCTCGTGGTCACCGCAATGTTCAATGCCATTATTGTAATAATTTTGGTGACATAAATAAGGATTGGTATGTTGGAACCGTGAGAAAGAGAAGGGTAAAGGTAAAGGCAAATATTATGATGATAAAGAGGAGAAACCAAAGAGCTCGGTTAGCATTGAAGAACTAAATATAGTTCATGATGACAGTGATGCGCAAGACATTAATATGTTGGCTGAAAACAATGATGTCTTTTATGATGCACAAGAAACTCTATCTTTGTAGTGTTCTATGCCAGCTGAACTCCTTGTTAGTGGTGAAGTATCCCATACATGGATTCTTGATTCGGGTGCTTCGTTGCATGTCACATCTCATAGGCATTGATTTACTACATACGAGGAAACCATTGGCTCTGTTACACTTGGTGACAGTTACTCTTGTGACATTGTTGGCGTATGTGATATTGCCATGGTTATGGCAAATGGGGTGAAGTTTATCATCCATAATGTGCGTCATGTTCCAACCTTGACACGTAATCTCATTTCGGTTGGACATCTCTGATGACTTGGGTTACAAAGTCACTTTTCATCAGCAGTCTTGGCGTATTGCGAAGGGTCATCTTATTATGGCCCATGGTTCTAAAGTTGGTTCACTTTATCCTCTTTATGTATCTAATAAAAAACAATGTTCTTTCTGTAACCGAACTACCAACCGTTGCTTTGTGGCATAGCTGGTTAGGACATATGTCAAAGAAAGGAAAGGAGACACTCTCTCATTTGGGCTACTTATCGTCTATGTCATTTTTTAATTTTCCCTTTTGTGAGCAATGTCAACATGGAAAGCAAACACGAACACATCATACATATTCTTTTGACAAAGAAAGAAAATCCTTCGAGCTTGTGCACAGTGATTTATGTGGTCCTGTACCTTCTAAATTCCATGGTGATGCATCCTACTATGTTACATTCATTGATGATGCAAGACGGCATGTTTGGGTCTATGCCATGAAGTCTAAAGATGAGACCTTTACTTACTTCAAGAAGTTCTTATCGAGTGTTGAAACTCAGTCTGAACATAAGCTGAAATCTTTGCGCTTAGACAATGGTGGAGAATATGTCTCCAAAGAGTTTACACACTTCTGTTCAAGTAGCGGAATTAAGTGTGAGTTTATAGCTCCTTATACCCCTTCACAAAACGGTGTTGCAGAACAAATGAATAGGACCATCCAAGAGCGGATTATGTCTATGCTCTCACAGGATAATTTACTACAAGCGTTTTGGGTTGAAGCATTATACACAATCGTGTACTTGATCAATAGATCACCACATGCTTCCTTACAATGGTCAGGACATAAATTTTCTTATGAAAAACTCCACACATTTGGCTATGAAGCTTATGCACATGTACCCAAGGAGTTGTGTGCTAAGCTAGATCCTAAGTCCAAGAAATGCATCTTCATTGGCTATGGTGTAGATGGTCAATTTGGCTATCATTTATGGGATCCGAAAATTTGATCAATGATCCGTAGTAGTGATGGTGTCTTTAATGAGACTAAGATGCATAGATAGCCAGTGAAAGAGGTTGAATTCCAAAAAGTAACATTTTTCGATGTATCACCTCCTGTCCAAACAGCTCCCGAGCCAATTACTACACAGGCTAGTACGCGTTTTGATCAGCCGTGGAGATCTCAAAGAGTCTCATATCCGCCATAACATTTTGTTCCAGGCGTGGATTTTGTTTTGCTGCTGATAGATAGTGGTGAGCCTTGTTGTTACAAATAGGCTATGGTAGCCAATGATAAGGTTCTGTGGGAACATGCTATGAAGAGGAAGATGACTAGTATTGCAAAGAACAAAACATGGAAACTTGTTCCATTGCCAAAAGGTAGGAAAGCATTGCCTTGTAAATGGGTCTACAAGAAGAAGATTGACAATTATAAAGCTTGTTTAGTGGCCAAAGGTTTCAAGCAAGAATATGGTGTCAATTTCTGATAAATCTTGTCTGCAGTGGTTAAGATGACCACACTGAGAATGTTGCTTGATTTGGTTGCCACTGAAGATATGGAGCTTGATCAAATGGATGTCATTACAAATTTCTTACATGGTGATCTCAAGGAAGAGATCTATATGCAGCAACCTAAAGGGTTTGTGCTAATGGGAAAGGAACATTTGTTCTATAAGCTTCTGAAAAGTCTCTATGGTCTGAAGCATTCATCCAGACAATGGTATCAAAATTTTGATGCATTTAGGCGTTCCCTAGGCTATAAGCACAATAATGAGGATCCATGTCTTTACGTGAAAAGACAACCAAATGGACAGCTTATTATGCTTATAGTAGATGACATGCTTATTGCTGGTCATTCCAAGAAGGAAATTTTTGACTTGAAAACCAAGCTGAAAAGTCAATTTGACATGAAAGATTTGGGTAAAACCAATCACATTTTGGGTATGCGCATTACTCGTGACCGTAAGAAGAGGTTATTGTACCTTTCTCAAAAAGAGTATGTGCACAAGGTTCTTGATCATTTCAACATGCAGAAGAGGGAGGCTTTGAGTACTCAATTGCCTGCATATTTGAAACTTAGCAAGAACGATTGTCCCAAATATTCTAAGGAAAAAGCTACGATGGCTAATTTCCTTATTCTTCAGCTTCTGGTAGTCTCATGTATGCCATGGTGGCTACAAGACCTGACATTGCACATGCAATGGGAGTTGTCAGCAGATTTATGTCTAACCCTGGTAAAAAGCATTAGGATGCTATCAAGTCAGTTTCTCAGATACTTGGGTAGCATTGCAGATAGACAATTATACTATGGTCGTGGCCCAATCAACCATTTAGGGATTTGTAGACAGTGATTATGCAGGTTGTGTTGACAGTCATAAATCAACAATAGGTTGGATTTACACATTTGATGAATTTGATATTCCTTGGAGATCTATTCTTCAAGATTGTTCATCCATTTCTACCATAGAGGCAGAAGTATATTGCTTTGAGTGAAGCATGCAAAGAAGCTATTTGGCTTGCTCGCCCAATGAAAGATCTTGGATTGGTGCAGTGTACACCAGTTCTTCATTGTGACAGTCAGAGTGCCATTGCCTTTGTTAACAATCCAGTGTTTCATTCCAGAACGAAACACATCGATGTGTGTTACCACTTCAATCGTGAAAGCCTAGCAAACAAGAGCCTTGATTTAGTGAAGATTCCTACATCAAAGAACACAGTGGATGCACTCACGAAAAGTCTCTCCAACCATTAGTTTTAGCACTGTCATGATTTGATGGGCATTGGGTGAAGAGTGGTTCTCTTCCATTCTTATGGTCTCCCACATTGGCCATCAAGTGGGAGAATGTTAGTTTAATGGCCATGTGGCCGACTGCCCATCACTAACTGCTACTAACCCTAAGTGTACAGCTATACACTTGTGTGAGCCACTAACACTAAATACAATGTGTATTGTGCCTTAGTGCATAAGATAGAGAAGAAAGAAAGGGGACCCACAGTACGTGTTGTCTCTCCCCCTCCAAACTGTGTGTGTGGCTGTGGTGGTGAGTGTGTGAGTGTGTGTGTGTGTGCGCGCGCATATACCTCTTCTGCTGTGCTCTGGCTCCTCCCCTTCAATTGTTAAGGACAATGGCAGGTAAAGCAAGATTCTTTGAACCATTAGTTCTTTCCCATTAAGAATATGTTGAAGTTTTTTGAGGCGATTGTGAAGAGAGAGCAGAAACAAGAGGCAGACCAGCTAGTAAGTAGCAGAGTACAAGTGCATGTTGCAAGCCTATATGTGGCCCCAGCCACTTATGCAGGCAAGGGGAATCTAAAATATATTGAATACGTTTTTAGTACAAGCCAGTGTCCAAAGAACTTGTCCAAGCTACAAAAAAGGAGAGGGGTGCAAAAGGCCCACAAATTTACATAAATAGGCAAGGATCTGATGAGCTATGGGGGTGACGGAGTGCTGAGGAGAGTACTTTACAAAGATGACATGGGTATGGTGTTGGATCAATCCCATGAAGAAAGTAGACATCAGGGTAAGGATCAAGTGTTGTTTTGAGTGTTCAGAGCAGGCTTTTGGTGGCCTTCCATAGTGAAGGATGTACACTACTGGTGCAAGACCTACCACAAATGACACACCATAGGCGAGAGATGGCTGGTATCAAAATCATAGGGTGCCATCATCGCACAAAGTGCTTTCAATACGTGGGGTTTGGATGCCATAGGTCCACTTCCAAAGTGTACAAGTGGTAAGAAGTATATTGTGTTAGCCATTAACTACCTCACTAGGTGGGTGGAGGCCAAAGCTGTGAAGGAGATAAATGCACATATGGTAGCTCAATTTGTGTTTGATATCATATGTTCTCATTTTGGAGTACCATGGGTGCTAGTTTTTGATAGAGGTCAGGCATTTAGAAGAAAGCTAATGCGTGCATTAGTAGAGAAGCTAAAGATTCAACATCGATTTTCCTCACCCTATTATCCCCAATGTAATGGTCTAGTGGAGAGTGCCAATGGGCAGATCGTCAAGATGTTGACAAAGTACGTATATAAGCAGGAAATAGAGTGGGAGTCCAACCTAGAGAAGTGTTTATGGGCGTACAAGACATCTTAAAAGGTGGCCAAACTAATTTCACTCCGTTATGGTAAGGAGGCAGTATTGTCGGTGCATGCACAGTTAGGTTCTTTGAAGGGTATGTGGCATATCAGTGCCACTCAATAGGTGGTTTTATAGGATTGAATAGCCAGTCTTGAAGCCTTACAGATGGACAGAGAGACAGCAACAGACTCCTATGTGAAGTAGAGAGAGAAGCGGATCACCAAGTTCAATCAGGACCTGCCAGATAAGAAGATAGAGGAAGGAGACGTAGTGATGAAGTACAAGAGCTACTTGGATTTCACGTTCCAAAATAAATTCAAGAAGAAGTGGACGGGTCCGTACAAGGTGCAGAAGGCTTTCCCAAACGAAACCTATCAGTTGGTGAGAGCAAATGGTAAGCTTCTTAGGCACAAGGTGAATGGTGTGCAGCTCAAGTTGTATTTTGAAAGGAATCTAATGCTTGAAGTGCATTAGATTGTAGCCAAGGGGGGTTGGCAACCCACCTAAAGTATATGGTGTGCGGCAAAGATGAAGCTATTGTACATAGCCTGTACATAGGATTGTGGTTTTGCAAGTGCTTTGGGTCATCAATCTGGTGTGATAGTTTCTAAATCTCTCTAAATATGCTTTTGGTTGAACATAAATGTTTGACAAGGGGGCTGGAAAATGATGGTACAAAAAATGTTGGTCAAGATTAGAAGGGGTGCTAAGCAGTGCCAGAGGTGCATACAGGAGCATGGCAAAAGGTTTAAGCAGGCATCAAGGTCTTGGCCAGTCAAAAGGTAGGGGTAATGTATGCTTAAGGTGACTTTACGGGTTAGAAAGGCTCTAAAATGGGCCATTTGTGATGGTGGGTCTAGGTGTCGAAAGTGTTGTGACGATGTCCAAGAATGTACAATCTGATATGCTCTAGAAGTTGGTCCAGACGCCTCGTTAAACGGAGCCTCGGAGTGAAAGATATTGCAGACTATAGATGAAAGGCTTTACAGAACCCCGACAGATAGGGTAGTTGGGGATAGATGGCCAAAGGCAATGCAAGTGGATACACGTGAAGAGCTTGAGTTAGGGAGCTTGCTAGTCTTCTCGAATTGCAAATGAGAGCTCTAGAATGAAAGTTATGGCCATTTGAAGATTTGCCGGGGGCCAATTATGGGCCGGGTTGACCACATTGGAAAATGTGCCATCTGGTGGTTTTTGGGCCTTGACAAAATTTGGGAATGTAGTATGCCATATATGGAATTAGCAAGAATTGACAGCACCTCAATCAGAGCTCAAAGTACTTGGGATGTCACGCAGATGATTTTCTCGGGTTTTTGCAGCCTCGGATGGCGAGCTTGGGAATCTCAAAACATGGCAAGACACTTGGGGTTTGAAGTCAAAGAAAAGGGTTTTTGATTGGATCTCGTGGCTCAGGGACTAGTGCACCGGGAAAAATGTTGCATGGCAAGGAAGCTAAGGGAAAAAATTGGGTTTCAAAGGGAGTTTTGGGGTTGCTTTTCTTTAAGTGCCTCAATACATTTATTTTTATCAAAAAGGGTCCCAAACTCTGTGAATTTCTATGTATACACATGTTTAAATAGAGTATCTATTGAATTTATAATGTGCACCCATTCAAGGGTCCATTCACGTGGGGAGAACCAATTAGGAGCCTGGTGACTAACTTTTAGTGGGGTAAAAGATCCCCTATTAACTTGGTGCAATGTTTTCGCCGACCATATTAGACGATGAGAGAGTGTTTGTAAGCTAGCGCGGTCTAGTGAAGAGGTATAGAGCTTTAGTTGTATCACTACTTAAGTGTGTGTGTGTGTGTGTGTGTGTGTGTGTGTGTGTGTGTGTGTGTGTGTGTGTGTGTGTGTGTGTGTGTGTGTGTGTGTGTGTGTGTGTGTGTGTGTGTGTGTGTGTGTGTGTAGCTCTTTAAATCTTAACTAATAAGACATAATTGAATTTTTACATTCAAAAGACAGCTAGCCAAGGAAACAAGGAACAGATATGTACAAAAATAACTCAGTATTAGAATTATTTAGGTACAATGATTGTAGAAAAGAGATCCCCTTTCAGTATGCAAGTAGTAAAAGAACTTCCCCTGTCATCAGTGAGTGCTTCATTAAAGTAAGGTAGCTAGCCAAAGAAAAGAAATCCTCCAAGATAAGATAGAGTCCTTACTTGCATCCATCCAAACAAGATAAAAATTCAGTTAACCTTGGATGTGTTTTATAGGTATCAATGGACCATATGAGTTGTTATGCATGTCCATCTTACAGAATTTAATTACTTTAGACAAGCTAGGTCATTTATTAGAACTTGTATGTTAGCAATCTTTACTTATTACTTCCAAAATAAGTGGTACAATCTACCTTCTAATTTGAGTGGTGAAGTCCACCAAGAATCCAAACATCAAGAGTTTTCTTTAGAAAATTTAAAATCGTGAGGTTTACTTGTTAACCATAGCTCGGTAGCTATGCTTAAGCCCACATTAGCAACCATATACTTACCTTCAGAAGTAGCAATCCCAAGATCTCATTGGCATCCTTTAAAACAAAGAGAGGTCATGTCCGACTTTATCTTTGTAAGATGCCTAATCATTTTATCCTTTTGTTCATTAACCAATGGTACCAGATGAGGGTAATGAATATCTCCCTTTTTACAAAACCAGTAAAATGACATTATAACCAGTCAGCACAGTAGCGAGACTCCATCTTTACAAAGTGGAACCTCATATAAAGAGCCATATCTCGATAGCTATGCCAAAGCCAAAAGTAATAGCCAATCATGGGGGGAAGAATGGTACGAAAAGAAAGACGTGACTTTTAGTGCACAAGTTGAAGTTCTAAACTTTGACACCCTAGATGTGAACAAGTATAGGGATAGAACGTCAGTTGTAGGAACCAATAATTGGTTCATTGGACCCTTTCATATATATGTATCTCCCTAGAAACACTATGTATCTTTCTAGTCTTCTGCGGATATAAAAATCTGATTTTGATATAACACATATTGTTTTGAGGATATTATATTTGAGTTTGAATCTAGGTTTTATCATTCTAACTAAATGGAGTGATGGGGTATTTGTGTATATGACTGACATCTTACCTCAAGGGATATGGGTGGATATACTCTCTCGCTTTATGGTGGAGGAGCATTTCGAAACTGGAGTGGAAGTACAAAGATTTTTCACTACCATGCATAATGGGGGGGAGAAGAAAAGGTTGATGTCTATGGGTTTCATTGTACCAAATACCTTTTGAGTTTGGTATCATTATGCTACAGGGAACCCCAAGTTTAGACCACCACAGCATAAACCCTCGCCTGTTGGGAGTATCGAGTGGATACAATCTAAGTTGGGAACGAAGATTGTAGTCACTAATCAAATATTGTACATAAATGCTTATGAACTTACCCTAAGACCGACAAAGGAAATGTGGATGGCCAGAAACATACTTCCTTTAGTAATGGCTACGGGATGCTTTGACATTGTTATGTTTAATGTATGGGGCCGGCAATGTGAAAACAATGACCGACATTCCTTTAGCCCAGTACCTTGGAAGTTATTTTTTGACTTATTTGGGAAGTCACTAATCTACAATCCTCGCAATGTAAAAATTTTATACAATGCCTACAACAGACCTCACTGTCTTGCATATTGTGCAAATATACACAGCTCAGTGGGATGGGACACACCGGATGTGTTTCCAAATGAATATGCTTTCTTCGATGACTAATTCGGGTATAGGAAGGCGCTTATTTAAACCAAAATGGGATTACCTGTAACCAACAAATCTCTTACTCAGGAATGGTATGACTCACACACAAACAAAGAGATATTCCAGCCAAAGATCATAAAGGATTCTTAGAATCAACCATTAGACATACTCAAGGAATGGGACAACTATACTCCATTGGTGGAAGGATGTCATAATGGATATTACCGAGTGCATTATGTTAGAGCCATTAGGATTTATTAGAAACTGTCAAGACACTTTGTAGACTTTTTGAAAACCCAAAGTTTTGTGATATAGAAAATGGATTAATTATTCTTTCTCATCTTATCTTTATATATCTATTCTATTTGATTTAAGGACTTTGAGCGGAATAGAATATTCTACTAAGTGTGACCTTGGTTGATATTATGCAGTAAGTTACCATGCCTCCTAGAGAAAATGCGGCTGCTGCTAACGCAAATGCACCTATTGTTCCTCAACACACCATCATCGATAGAGACATGGATGCTATGCTTTACAAATCTCAACATTGTAATTTTAGGGGGGAAGGCAAAGATGTAGGCAAAGTTCTTGAAGATTGGATTGAACGCATGGATGACTACTTTGACTTAGCTCATTTGTGAGCAGTAAACAAAGCTATCATCGCTAAGTTCAAACTAGAGAAAACAACCAAGCATTGATGAAGAGACCATAGCACAAAAAACAATGTTGATCCCAATGCTGCGACTTGGATTATCTTAAGACCCAGCTTAAGAAGAACTATCAAAACAAGGTCTATCATTCAGACTGTATGAACAAGTTTCTTGACTGTACTCAAGGAACCAGAGATCTAGAATCATACTATCAACATTTCTTAACCCTTGTCAAGTATGCTCCAGCAGGAATGACTCAAGAGGTCAAGGTAGCTCGATTCATGTCAAGGTTACATAATCCTATGAAGACTAGACTGTAGAGTCTTTGCCTTACCAATTTTGTAGATGTCCTTGATGCAGGCAAACCCATTGAAATAGAGTTATCTACTACTCGAAAGAGGAAACCAGAACCTGTTCCTGTTTGTGAAATCAAAAGACCTCGTCCCGAGGAGGAACAAAGGTCTAGAAACCCACATCAAAGAAGAGAGAAATTATTAGGTATGAAAGCCAGACAAGATCATTTATGCCACACTTGTCTTGATCCTGGTCATCAATCCAAGGATTGTCCATTTAACAATTCAAGCTTCACAACATTGGTGGACAATTATGAACATAGAAACTTCAATTCGATTTGGAAATTTTGGAAACTTTAGACCCAGACCATTGGTAGTTCAAAGGAACTTCAATCAGCAAAACTTTAATTAAAAACCAAAGACAACCTCAAAACCAAGGGAATTTTAGACCAGGCAATCCACCTTTTGTTCAAAATGGACCGCCTGTCAACAATAACAATAGCGGGAATGTTAATCGTCAACTTCCTCCAGGAGGAGGAGGAAATCAAAGACCTCAAGGAAGACCTCAAATTAACAGAGCTCAAGGGGCTAGAGGTGAAGGGAATCAGGCAAACGCGTATGTTTATGCTGCAATTGAACATCAGGGAGTGAATGAACAATTTTCAATAATTTAAACCCCAGCGAAGTATCAAGGTAACCATTTTACCTTATTGATTGATTTAGGGAGTACACATTCTTTCATATCTCCTAAGTGCATCATAAACCTCATTTTGCATGAGCATCCTGATACGGACCTTACTGTAGAATTAGCTATGGGTAGGAGGGTTAGATCTTCTACTTTAGTGGGTAACTTGAATTTTGTTTTGGATGGTCATAATATTTCTGCAAACTTCAGAGTCTTACACATAGGAATCTATGATGGAATTCTAGGAATGGATTTGGCTTAAAGCCAATGATGCTCACATACATCGTAAATATGCTTTATTAAATTTCGAAAAGGATCAAAACTCTAGGGTTACAATTACTGGGAAATGGGGGAAGCCTAAGCAATAATCACATCAAAGAAGCAAGAAAGGCAAATCAAAGGCTTTCACGTTGAAGGTGATGACCTTTACTTCGATAATCGTCTTTGTATTCCAAATCAAGGTGGAATCAAACTTCAGATATTACAAGAAGCTCATGATATACTCAGGACATCCCGGATACATTAAGACTTACTCTACTGTAAGAAAGAGTTTCTTTTGGCCAGGACTAAAGCGTGACATGTTGTACTATGTTACAAGATGTTTAACATGCCCACGTATTAAAGATGAATGAGTCCGATACCCCGGTAAGCTTCAACTATTGATGCTCCACAAATGAAATGGTGATTTAAGTGTTGCATACTGGATCCTACTTTGATCTATTGCTCTATTTTTGTCTGGTTTATTTACTGATTTTTACTGGTTAGAAAGAGTGATTACCAAGATTTCTATAACACAACCTAATTTAACTTATCCGCGGATTCGACTGATAATATTGGATACA
>NC_140936.1:108902310-108919810 GCF_014529385.1 Adiantum capillus-veneris
ATGCATATACATACCCTCAAGAGTCAAGTCACCAAAGCTCTCAACGCGCTTGCCTTTTAGATTTTACCCAAACTTGCCACATGCATGTGCTTTCTCTTGCGCTAAAAGAAGTTGTTTTTTGACTTCCCACCTTCTCATCTTCTTTTGAGCAAGTGCTTTGTATGTGTGTGAACATTCCAAGTAAACTTCCTTGTCTTTGCTTGCATCCAATCTTAGCAAGTGTTTTTGGGCTTGACTACATTCCATGTCAAACCATTTCTTCTTGGTGCTACCCTTCTTAGACCTTTTGCAAGACATGTGTTTCACCAAAAATCATTCCTTCGCACAAGAGCAAATTAATTTTTTGAAAACTTTCCACTTGCATTCTAATGTTGGTCTCTCTTGATGCTCTATCATGCTTAACATTTGGTCCACCATATCAACATATATAAGTGCTTGTTTGAAGTCTAGACGTAGGTACAAATGATTCACATCATGATTGGAGGCTACATGCTCGAGCCGTTTACCACACTTGAGGTCAATACATAACATCCTATGATCCGATTCCGGATTCCATTCACCAAGTGTAAAGCTTTGTATGCATTCTAGAGTGGCTTCCAAGAACAACATATAGTCAATCACGCTATCACCATTGTGCTTTCTACATGTAAAATCATTGGTGCCTTGCCATAGAGATACACCATTTTCAATGAGCATTCTTGTACTATTGCACAACTGTAGAAGTGACTTTCCATCGTGATCCAGTTCTTTTGCACCATTAGAACTTTGATTATACATGTATGAGTCATCCATTCTTCTTGAGACATGCGGCATGTCGACTTGTTGTGTGTCGTGTTGTAACGTATTTGTGCGAGCATTCATGTCTCCAAAAACAATGACTTCACCTTGATCCTTGTAATGAGCAATGTCTTCCTCTAGTTCAAAAAAGGGCTAATCTCTATCCATATCAAAGCAAGCATAAAAGTTGGAGTCATAGTGAGGAATGCAGCAACCATCCACAAACATGACTTGACCATTTGTTGGGCTGATTTTCAACCATTAGCAGCGTTTATACTTATCTTCTTTGACAATGGAAACATCTTTCATACCCTTTTTGGTCATACATCCTATGCCTCCTTGGCCTCTTCGTTGCTTTGCATTTTTGGTCCACATCAAAGAATGCACATCGTATTTGTCAAATCAAAGAAATTGTTGCACATCATGCTCTCATGTTTCGACAAGAAGTATCACATCGCAGTCATTGGTAAGCTGAGACATGGAGAAATGGAGAGAGAAAAGTGGAAAAGAGGGAGAGAGAAGAGAAATATGTGGAGAGAGAGAGAGAGAGAGAGAATAGGAGAAAAGAGAGATATATAGAGAGACACCGATAGAGGGTGTGGAGAGAGGTAGAGAGAAAGAGAGAAGTAAAGAGGGACATGGATAGAGAGTTAGAGAAGAAAGGAGGGAGAGGGATAGAGATAGGTAGAGAGAGAGAGAGAGAGACGTAGAGGAATATAGAGAGGGGAGAGAGACAATTGGGAAAATAGAGATTGTCTATAAATATAAGCTTGGGTGTCAGCTCAAATGTATCTGGATAGCCTGTAAGCTCTAAAAGATACTCCTAGCGATGGCTTTAGTCTCGTCAGGCAAGGTGATTTTGTTCTTGGATACTATTAGCCCTGAACCTTTGTTACTTGATTGCCCTGCAAGATATCCATTATTTAATAGGGCGACGCATATCTTTTTGTCCTGCCCCTATGTTCGAAGCATAATTTTTTTGATGTACATGTTAGATTGAGGATTCAATTGGATTGTAAAATAACAAAGAAAGCTCCCTGCAAAAGCTCTCTCCAACAAAGGCGTGGAAATATTTTTCCTTGCAAACACTACTGCAATAACAGGATTAGAAAAGCTCCCTCAAAAGTTCCCTCCAGAAGCTCTCTCCATTCCCATCCCCACCATAGAGTGGAACACATAACACAACATGAGCATAATCATTTAGCCATTTGCTCGGGTTTTTATTTGCTTGGAAAATCTTGCTTGGGCTATGGTAGGACTCACTTCATTGGATGTTCCCCGTGATAGGTTTTTTTGACATATATCTAAATTTGGTACATGGAATATCTAATGGTTATGCCAGTGAAGCCTTAAACCTCCCATGGAGGGTCTTTGTAAGAGATGACATAAATTGTAATCTTTGAAAATTATTTGAATTACAAACGAGATGTTGCCTGGTTCTGGTTAGGTTTTTGAGATTGGTCTTTTACCTCAGAATGCATTATATTTGGTAGGAGATATGCTTTTCTTTGGGAAATGATGTGACTATTGGGATACATATTTTTTTACACACAAATTTTATATTACTTAAAGTTCAAATAATTGTCAATCCTCAAGGTAGGCTATAAACTAAGTCTATTATGTGACATAGATGGCAATTGGGTCTAATGTTAACACTGCAACACACAAAAACATAGGTACTTCTAATTAAATGTTTTTGTATGGATGTAAATAAAACCCGGATCCCTCTCCTTGTAGGTGTAGTGGAGGCTCATCCAAGGGGTGGATGCATATAGATACAAAAACAAGATGCCAATTTGTAATGATCAAAGATAAAAGTTTGAATCTAGATGACTATATTGACTATCAGATGCAAAGTGTTGTATCTGATAAAAATAGGACAATATTTCATACATGAAATTTATATTCATTTTAATGCTGTTTTATTTCAAGGTATTAATATTTTATGTATTATTCAATGCAATTGTTTGAGTATGGTTCAATTATGAGGGAATTTTCATACATAAACACACACACTCTCTCCCTACTAGCCTTTGGCCGAACTTGTACATACTTAGCAAATGTAATTTAATAATATATTAATAATAATACAATCATTTCCATTTATCATGAATTCAATCAAATGATCTTTGTAATGATATGGGTATTCCAACCCTAAGTATTGGAGTGCTTACTTTCAATTAAAATTATTCCTTAATTGATTCTTTAATTTATCTTCACTTTAATCAAAAGATTTTTGTCAGGATATGGGTTTTGGAAACTAAAATGTGAGTAGAATTACCTATCCCTTCACTAATAAGAACCCTAAAATATTGGTGTACTTTCAATTCTACAAGTCAGAATGATAAATGAAGTTTGCTAGGCTAGAGTGATGTACATGAAACATTCTATCCCTATGGAAAGGTGTGTGTTTGCAACTTTTCCTTGTCTTGTAGAATCATGATTTTTTATAGTGACCAACATGATGCATATGGTTTAAAAATCGGCTTGATATATTGACCAAAAACATGAGAATCTAGGTACATTTATTTTGTACCGTATTCTCCTCCTAAGAGGACCCTTTATCGAAAAATTCTCATATCAAACCCCTTTCAACACATAACGTATGATTGATGTATAATCATTGCATTCCTTTTTGCAAGAAACATGATTCTTTTTGGCAAGTGAGTTAAGCTTTACAACTCTTAAATAGTTTATTGCAATTGGTGGAGGATAGGTGCACTCAAAGGACTATTCTCTGTTAGCTTCTTAGCTAATAGGAGCCTCAAAAGAACGTCATCATCCTTTCCTATTCCCACTAATTGTATAAAAACCTCATTTATTAATGAGAAATTCCATAAAAGTCCAAATTTGTTGTAATAACACAATTGAGTGACAAAGAGTGTAAAGGGGCCAGGGGCTTCCAAAGTTGTAAGTAATTGTAGTTCCCAACCTTATTATTGAGCCAAATTTGTTGTAATAACACAATTGAGTGACAAAGAGTGTAAAGGGGCCAGGGGCTTCCAAAGTTGTAAGTAATTGTAGTTCCCAACCTTATTATTGAGCCAAATTAGCTAGGGATCCTTTTCCTTAAACCTTGGCTAAGGTATAAAAGAAAAATTTTGTAACTTTTGACCTACGCTTTGGATAATTAAAGTGAGTGCATGACTGTTGAATTCCTTGCATGTATCTAATTTCTCTTCTCTCTCCCTTGTGGGTTGCGACATTGGCATTCCATGAAGCGCGTCGGACTCATAGGTGAAAGCTCTTTGATTTGAAGTAAGTTTCTCGCATCATTTTTGTGTTTTTAGCTGTGCTCATCTATGAGCTATTTTGACACATAACATGAAAATCAACACTCTAAATCAACTTTTAAGCATAGGTGGGGATACAGCATGGTCTAAAGATGTTGTAGGGTGATTAGGAGACCAAAATAGTAAACCTAATTTTTGACGTTTATCTTTGGTGTGATTTTTTTCAGATGTTGAAACTGACAATTTTGAGCTTGACATCGTCTAATATGATCTACTGAATTACTGTAGCAAGTTTGGGTCCATTCGGACACTCCTAGCTATCTCAAAAGTGATGTGACAGACTAGCAGCCATAATGACTAGTTTTTAGTAACTAAGGACTGCTTGAGAAAGATAGGATATAGAACACTTGGGCTAGGGGTTTTTGAGAGATTAGCTATCTCTTGTAGCCTCCATGCACTAGTTAGGTCAACTATGTTCCACGGATTGACATTTTATGTCTATGGATTTAATCCGCTTAGGCGTGGGTTTCCACTTTTTGCAAAGTCCCCTTTTAGCCCTCTTTCTATTCTTGCCACTCTTTGGGTTGGTTCTTTGACTTGAACGATGGGGCATGGTCGTTACTTGGGTAGTGCCTCTTCCACTTTAACTTCACCTTTTTCTCTCTAGAGGTGTCTCCTCCTCCTCATCTTGTTCCTTTCCTCTTTCAGGTGCCGTCGATGTGGTGGCTGTTTATGTTTTTGCCTTTGCTTTAGAGACTTGGACAAGACTTGTGGAAACTGGGTGGTGCTCTGATCTATACCTCTTCTTCTTCTCCATTCAATTTGCCTATTAGCCATAAGTTTTTCTCAGAGGCATGTGATAGGTGATCTGCTTGGCCAATAGCGTGATACAGTATCCTAGTGATTATTTCTGGGGCCACCAAGAAAGATATGTGTTCTATTTTCTTCACATGTGTTAGGGTAGTTGGATAGGTGAAGGTAGATGACACTACATGATTAGGGCATGTGTATCGAGGTGGCCTCTTTGTGGTGAAATGGAAGTGTTGGTGGCATAGCCTGAGTGCCCACTCTATAACTTTCTACCAGAGATCCAAAAAAGATTTTGACTTACTAGTAAATGGCAGTGGTAGGCAGTTGGTGTTCTCTCATAGGTTCCCCCCCCTTGGGACAATTTCGAAGCATCGGTTATCTGCTCTTCCATTATGTTCACCTCTATTGGAGTGTTGTTCAAATCTGAAATGGCGGATTGACCATCTTCGTTAATGATGTGTATCAACTCGTAAGCCCTTTGTAGTAGACACCACACGGCTCTAGCTGGATATAGTTTGTGAGACCTATCTTCTCCCACAGTGATCTAACAACATCTTCCCTTGCTAGGTCTTTAGCTTCTTTTTGCAATATCTACACTTCTACTTTTGATTCTTATCCACTTTTGAAAATTCCATGATAGACTGTGACATGCTGGTGCTCTAGCAGTTCTTTGGCCAACCACATAACATTTGATTCCCTGAGAGAATCTTCTTCTAACAAGTACAAGGAAGCTCTACCAACGTAGTCTTCATGATTTTCTTCTTCGAAGACCTTGAGGTGGATGAGAGAGATCCTAAGAGAAAATCATCAGAATATGTTTTTCATATTTGTTTCACCTCTTAGAAGTAGAAAGGCTAATACAATAGTTGAAGTGTAAAAACCACAAATTTTAGCAAGATTTATCTTTGGCGTGGCAAAGATGCAAGTATGAGCATATGATTGCAATTTGGTGCGAGAGTGGATGTACATGAGGTGCATGTGCTGTAGGTGATATGCATGAAGTATGAAGGCTTTCTGACCCCTGTGGTGAGAGTTATGGGAAATTTCTTCTATGCTTTTTCCATTATCTGATCTTGTCATGCTTGAGGGAGTTAGGCTTTTTCAATCTTGATGAAACTTGACATAGAGCTTCACTTAAGCGATAGACATATCTATGACACAATTTGATGAGATAGGGTCCAATTGTTCATAGATCTATATCTGGTGCACCAAAGATAGATTTCCATTGAATTGGGTCCTTTCTGACTTCTTGCCTCTTGGGTTCCTCTATAAGGTGGTAATTAAGCCTTGGGTAGAGTTTAAGCATAGTTGGTGGGTCAGAAGTCCTTTGTGTGCACCCTCTTGTATATTTTTGGTAGTAAGGTGCAACATAGGGAAGTGCATGAATGATGTGAGTGTGACAGGGTTATGTAAGGTGTGTAGAGGCTAAGTGGGTCATGCTTGTATGAATAGATGTGCAAAAAATGCTTCAAATGTGACACTTTATCTTTGGCATGCCTAAGATAAATTTTGCATATTTTTTCTACTTTTGCCCCCAACTTGCCCTATATAGCTTCTACTAGGTTAGATGAGGTGGATGGGGCCCTGGTTCTATATCTTGCACTTGGTGTTCATCCCAATGATGTTGATTGTCTCCTCGTAAGTAGAGTTTGATTTGGGGATACCAAATTGTGGTTGTGGCCACTGGAGGTTAGTAAGAGTGAGGTATAGTGTGTAGAGTTTCCCCCTTTACTTTGAGGTCAAATGGATCAATACTTTGCATGAAAGTGCAAAAAGTAACTTTGCGGTAGAGATATGGTCATTTTTCCATAACCTGATGATGTGGACTCTAATGCACCCCCAAACCTCTACATGTCTTTTGCCTGCTGACATCTATAAGTGGGTCAAATCTGGTCTCCAATTGGGCCTTTTATGTTCAATGCGTCAAAGATAATTGGTCAAAATTTTGGTATGCTTTTGCACTCGAGAGCCCACTCTTGTGTTTACCTACTTGAGATGAGCCCATGGTTCAACCTTGCTGTGATGTGGACGCCCAATGGGGCCGCCGCTGATGTCAATGCATTCAGTAACATTATGTGGTGCAAGAGGTGGGTCTTGAGTAGTGTACTCAAGGGTTGCCAATGGCAAAGGATCTTGTTGATTAACTCTTTTGAAAAGCAAATTTTGTCGTAGTTGTGCTCGTTATTTGATAGTTCTATGCACACTTGTTTCAACCATTTGGTTAGAATTGGTTGGCATTGCTAGTACTAGTTAAGTCTTTTGTACCCATTGATATCACTTCCATTGGGTGTTCCTTGAATTGTCGTTTGCAAGCAATTGGTGTCTTGGGCTTAGCTTTAGAGTCCTACTTAGGTTTCCATACGCAATTTGTCATCTGTGATTGCGGTTTTTGTTGTTTCCATGGGTAGGATGGTGCAATATTAGGATTCTTCTTATTGTACAACAGTCTTTTAGGCACCGAGTTTAGCGAGTTGGGTTTTGGGTACCCAAAATTTCCTGATTCCTTACATGCCTGTTTTGTGCGAATGAATTTGGTAATGCACAATGGGCACTGGCTCGAAGTTTTCCTTGTTATTTGGTATCGTCAGAGATTGGAGAGTGGCTTTCTATACTTCCGACTATAAGAAAATTGTACTCTTAGTTGGCCACCCTTCAGGGTTAGTTCTAGAACCTTGTTATCCCAGTCTTGGACAACTTTGTAGGTGCGCATCCAAGGAACTCCTAGCATAAAATATTCACTCATATGCTTGCCTGTAATACAACTAAAAGTATGTGGGCATACAAATCCATGGACACAAATGTTAAGATTGATCAGATCCAATGTTGGGTTAGCTCTTTATGGCACTCTTTGACTTGTGCTAAAAAATGTTCCAACGGTTGGGTTGTTCCTTTTTTGCATGTTGTGTAGTTGATCGCATTAAGCAGTGCACCTGTATCAGCTAGTGTTTTGACCTTGAACCCATCCTTCAGGGTCACTATTATGTGCATGTCCAATCCATCCTACCATTCTCCATGTGTCTCTACCCCATCATCTGATAGGGGTTGAATCTAAAGGGTGTTGAGGGGTAGATCTTGAGGGATCGGTCACATTGCTGCCTTTTGCTTCAGAACTCAAATGCGTGCTTCCTCTTGGGCTTCTACAATCACCTGCTTCCTTTAAAGCTTGCATTCCTTTGTTGCATGCATTCTTTGACAAAAGGTTTCTAGTCAAAAGTAGAAGATATTTGCAAAGACGACAATCATTAATCCAGTTTTCCATGATCTCTCCATCTAATGTAGCTAGTTTGATGGCACCACTCGGTGAAACATTCTCAATGAGAAAAGGACCACGTCCTTTTTTCTTGAATTTGGGTATGTGTTGTTTCAAGGAGTAACTAGAACCAAATACCCTTGTTTGAAAACTTTTGTCAGCAAATAAGAGTCAAAAACTATTTTTGTCGTCATTTTTGTGCATATATATGGGCAATGACCACCGATCTCTGTTCATCTAGCTGTTCTAGGTCCTGAGTCATTCTAACAACTCTTGGCCTTTCCATTCCAATTCGTGTGCAATTCTAAGTGTGGGTAATAAAAATTCCATGAAACTGTGGGTAGTATTGTGTTCAAGGCTATTTTGAATGAAACTCGATATGGACACATGGTTGAATGAAGATGCATTTCCTAGTCAATCCTTACTTCTTAAGAACACTAATGTTTTCCCAAGTGGCACCTTCTTCAGGTCGATCTTTCCACTTGACTAAAACTTGTTGACGCACATGATGACACGTACGTAATATGTTCAGGTTCATGTAATTGGATAGCGGGTTCAACAAAATTGACAAAATCTCTTGGCCAATAACATTGTCGTCCCCATGCACAGCATTTTTGTAAATGACTTACATGAAATACCGGATGAATACAAGAATGTGACAATCAGGATAGTTTGTAAGCTTGATCACCCACTCACTTGAGTATTTGAAAGGCCCACAATATCTAGGAGATAGTTTAGCTGTTGGCCCAATCTTCAAAATTTCTAAATGCTCTCACACACACAAAAATTCCTCTTCCTCTTCCTTGAAGGTAAACTTTCCGACGTTTCTTGTTTGCATACTTCTTATACCAATCTCGTGCTTGTTGGAGATTCAAACGAGCAAGTTTCAACATATCCATATGGTCTTGGAGAAAATCCTTCACCTGTTGGAGTTTTTTGATTGCCAACTCCATCGTAACTGATGACCTAGGTTGGAAACCGTACATTATCATGAAAGAACTAAAACTAGTTGTGACATGCTCAACATTGTTGTAAGAAAACTCAAGAAGAGGTAGATACTCTTCCCACTCTGTTTTTTTCTTGCTAATGTATGCTCGGAGGATATCCTCTAGCACTTGGTTCACTCGTTCAGTTTGACAATCTGTTTCAAGATGATCCGCTATACTGAGGTTGAGTTGTATACCCATTCATTTAAACACAAGCACCCACAAGCACCCAAAAATAACTATTAAACTTGGGATCACGATCACTCACAATGTTACTTAGCAATCCATGGAACTTGTATAGATTTTCCACAAATAGCTTAGCTATTTATAGAGTCTTTATTGTTGACTTGGTTGGAATAAACTTGTATAGTTTAATCAACCGCTCTACGACCACCCATACCGAGTCATGACCTCATACAATGGTTAATAAACCTACAACGAAATCCATAGAGATACTTTCCTATTTACCATTAGGAATCTCCAATGGATGTAAGAGTCCTCCAGCCTTCATGCGCTCTTCTTTGTTAAATTGACATTTTTGGCAATACAAGACATAGTATTGAACAAAGTCGTGTAAACCTGACCAATAAAACTATCGTCTTACGAGAGCATAAGCCTTTTTAATGCATGAGTGCCCTGTACTTGGACTGTTGTGACTGTTTGAGCTCCATACCAATAAGTCCACCATGTATTTAATGCAGACACTATTGCATAGAGTTCACGTTCATAGGAATAATAATTCTGCTGTGATGAATCAAGCTTCTTACTTTCAAATGAAATTGGCCTCCCCTCTTGTAGAAGGAATGCTCCAATAACACAATTATTGGAATCCAATTCCAAAACAAATGGCTTCAAAGGATCCACAATATCTAGAATAGGAGCTGTAGCTAATGCATTCTTGAGCGTATCAAAATTTTGCTATTGAGCGGCACACCACTGAAAGTTTTTTCCCTTGGTTTTTAAATTATCCGTCATTGGTACAACAATATGAGCATAGTTTTTAACAAACCTTTAATAAAAACCTGCAAATCCCAAGAAAATCTAAAACTCTTCTAGATTTCTGGGAAAAAACAAGCTCCAAATGGCATCCACATTGGATTGATCCGTGTGCATCCCATAAGCTGAGATAACATGCCCTAGATAGTGAATTTCCTCCTTGAGAAAATCACATTTTGACTCTTTGGCATATAACTTGTTTGCTCGTAGCAATTCAAACACTTGCCTTAGATGTTGTAAGTGCTCTTCTTTAGAGGCACTATACACAAGAATGTCATCGAGAAAACAATAACAAACTTACCTAAATACGGTCTCAAAACACTATCCATTAGTGTCATGAAAGTTGTAGGTGCATTGGTTAACCCAAGGGCATAACCAAAAATTCATAATGTCTAAACCTTGATCAGAATGTAGTTTTAGGTATATTAGCAAGTCGAATGTGTACTTGGTGATATCCCGATCACAAGTCTATCTTTGTGAAGATATGAGCATGAGTGAGCTTGTCAAACAACTCAACCATTCAAGGTAATGGGTACTTGTTCATAATGATTACTAAATTTAAACCAAGGTAGTCAACACAGATGCGCATGCTACTATCTTTTTTCTTCACCAATAGGATAGGAGAAGCCCATGGTGAAGAACTTGGTTGAATAAACCCTCTATTGAGATAGTTAGTAGGTTGAGGTTCCACCTCAGCAGCTTCAAAATGACTCATTTTGTAGGATGGTTTACTAACAGGTCGTGTCAGCGGTAATCTTGGTAGTCAATCATTAGGAAAAACATCTTGAAATTCCATTAACAAATTTTTTGATTGACTAAGGAAGGGGGGCTAAGGAAGGTTTTCTTAAAGAAACGCTTGAAGTTAACAGAATGAAAAAAAAAATCATTTTGCATGGAGATGGCATAGTGCTGCAGTTCCATGACCAGGAAGCCGCCAGGTGGGTGGAAAATCTAATCAAGGGTGTTGTAGTGTGCACTAGGGTGTGACGCTATCTGGATGCAGAGGCGGCACCAATTGCATGGCGAGAAGAGCCGAGGGTGACAAACTGGCTGGAGGGTGGAGTAGAAAAATGAGGGCGGGTCCACTAGCTTGTGGAAGGAGGGCCGCACTGCTGAAGGATGCATGAAGGGAGCTGCAGTTAGCGAGTTAAGGGATGCCAATGAGGGTGCTACAAAGAAAAGTAGGCAGAGATGATTGGGGGAGCCTTTAAGTGAAGTAGGCCAAGGGACAAGGAAGAGCGGCTTGGTGGTGTTGGGGGTGGGGGACGAGGCGCTGTTCTGCTACTGCAGAAGGTCGAGAGCTGCATGAGGACTGGAGGTGGCCAGGGCTAGTGGCCAGAGAGAGGGGGTCGCCTTCAAGAACAGAGGAGGCTTTCAGGGGTTAAAGGGGAGCCAAGTGCAGCCAAAGAGGGGGACCACTTGGAAAAGGCCACAAGGTGGCACTGTTTACAAAGCAGAGGGATCAACCATGAGCAAGGGAGAACCACCAGTGATGGGGGCTGGTGGTACAGAGGAGGACCAGGGGCATGAAAGTTTGCATAAGCCAGGGCCACCAATTGCAGGGTTGGGTGACATTTGCTTGTAGGTCGGGACTACAGAGCAAGCTGCATGCGGGGTGATGTCGAGCTAGAGAGCTGGACTACAATAGCCAGGGGGCCATAAGGTGGATGTCGCAAGCTACATCGGGGATGAGCCGTCGGGGGCAGTAGCGGACTTGGGTTGAAAAGGGCGTCAATAGCAAGGAGGAGGAGGTGAAGAAGACGAACAAGGGGTCACGCAGCAGTTGAGGTTGCACTAGTGTGTGGTTGTCATCAATGTTGAAGGGAGTCAGGGCTTGGAACAAGAGGGTTGTCAGGCTTAGGAGAGGGCTTTGAGAAATTCAAGGGTTCGGAGAAGGGCTGCAAGCAGAGGAGCACCTGAACAAGGGCATATAGCACCATGAGGAGGGTGGCCGAAGGAAGAGAAGAAGGATGCCAGGTGTGTAAAGGACCAGCCAGTGGATTGCAAAGGAAGGTGGCGCTGCCATAGAAGTGGCCGCCAAGGATTGCATCAAAGCACGTAGTCAACATTAGCCATCATTGTACCCGAGTTCTTCTTTTGCTATGCATAAGTGGATTTATGGATTGCTTGGGTCATTTTTTGTGTTGGGTTTGCCACCAATCTTTTCGTCTGTTTGTCTTGTGTCGTGCGTAGCATCCGTGATAGCTATGGCTCTTGATAGGCTATGAGTGTGCACACACACACACACACACACACACACACACACACACACACACACACACAGAGGGAGATTGTGTGTGCGGATTTCGGAGGCGGTCGAGGCGGGTATGGCCTCCCGGTATGGGTGTGTTTACAGAACTGGAGAAAGTGTATGTATCGCTGGGTATGGTTCTATTGATGGATCTGTTGTTTTGAGATTGTTATGGTTGGATATGTCTACCTAGTGATGCTCAAAGGCGAGCCTGACAGTAGAGATTTGGAGAGAAGTGTGCGTGTGTCTGAATTTTTGTGTGGTTAGGGGTGGTGGATATTCATTGGGCTATAGAGAGGCAGTTATTTTGTGTGTTGGGTGTGTTACCCCTTCCCCCTTTCCATCAGTGGTGCCCCTTTTAAAGTGTGAAAATGATGCCTGATATCCAATTGGTGCTTGTTGGAGAAGAAGAGGCTGCATTTTGGTTTTCCGATATGGAGCTATACCTTATTGCAAATGAGAATTTGTGGAGATGCCAAATTGAAGGCACTACCATTGGTTCTACAAGGACGAGCCAAAGCCTCGTTTGAAGGATTGAAGGTTGCAGATCGAAAATCACTGCACGAGATTCGCAAGCGGTTTGTCGAAGCTTTTCAGAAGCGAGTTTATCCATCGAACTTCGGTGAACAATTGAGCAAGCTGAAGCAGGATGCAAGTGAAGATTTTGCTTTGTTTTTGGATAAATTTGAGTCAATTTGGGAGAGACTATCTGCTAGTGTTACATGTGTGCGAAATGGAGATCATTTCAAGCGAGAGTAGTTTCTAGCCTGCTTGCATCCGCGAGTCAAGGAGAAGGTCGAGCGTGGTGGTGCAAAGGACTATGCGCAAATGGTTTGCTTGGCGAAGGTAAAGAGCAGGAAAGCAAAGAGGAAGCTGGAGATGGGCTTGTTGAAGCTTGCAATTTATGGGTATAGCTTGACAATGGAGCTTCATCATGTGCCAAAAGAAAGGTCAAGCGTCAAAGAGGTAGCTGCTTTGCCATTGGTAAGCCATTATGGTCATTCGTTTCAACTAGTACCTCCAGTTTGGTATGATACTCTACAAGAGTCTCTTAGCCCCGCTAGCAAGGATGCGGTCTTGGTCGAAGGGTGTATGCATGAGAAATCAAATGAAGCTACGGATCAGAGCTCACAAGAAAAGTTTGAAGATGTTGGCAAAGTGATGGTCAAAGCTGTGCATAAAGAAGCTAGCCAGGGGGTTGGGCAACCTTGCGCTACCGATTGTGTTAAAGAGCGGCAGTGCATTCCAGAAGGTGTGGACGATGTCAACATACCAGAGAACGAGGTAATAGATTATGGCTTTCTCTTTTTCTTAGCAGATGATATGGTCGTAGAAGAAGTCCTTGAAGAGCAGGTTAGTGTTCAAGCAATGGTGGTCGAGCAATCCGATTTTCTCTCGCATAAAGTGATTGAAGATGAAGCATTAAAGGCTATATTGGTGGACAAAAGATTGGCATGGTGAGTCAGATATGGAGTGTATGCCATTTGAATAACCTCAACAGAGGGTATGCTTGGAAAACAGGTAGGTTTGGCTATGCAAGAAGTAGTGGTAGTGGAAGACAGGTTGCCAAAGGTGGGTGTTATAATGGACATGCTTTTGAAAGTTTCTTTGTAGGTAGTTTTGCACGGTTTGCAAAGCTCTCTTGATGAGGGGTCTGCTATGAAGAAATCTCTAGTAGGTGAGAGAATAATGATGTATGGTGCAGATGCTTCACAGGTTGGTGTACAGGTTCATTCGCTGTACGAAGCCGACATATGGATGCATGTTGAAATGATATGCCAAGCTGCACGAGAGGCTTGTTTTTGGGTTTACAGGTGCAAAAAAATGGTTGATTATGCATATACTACAGACGGATGTCTGTGTTCAATGCCATGTATTTGATCCTAGTGGAGTTTGCATCACAATTGGGAGAGCCTATGGCTTTCCATTTGACCGTGGAGGGTTCTTCAACAGATGAACCTTTATTTCTATCTACTTTTATCTAGCCTATGTACATACCTATATTGCAGTCCTCTTACTATGCAGTTCTATTTTACATAAATAATGCTATGGTTGAGCATCAATGCTCAACCAGGGGGTGGGCAATGATGGTACAACCAAACAGTGTCAACCCAAGGATAAGCCATCAGCACATGTGTGGAAATTAGCAGGTGGATGGCACAATGCTTGAGTAGCTACTTGATGTAGGGTATAGTAAGCACCACCAGGATGTGTGTGCAAGATGTGGCGTTTAGCAAGTCAAAGATTCTTTTCCAACTCAACTAGTCGCAGAGCTTGAAGGTACCAAGGGTCGATGGATTTTATCTCCAAAGCAAGAGTTGGTATATATGCACAGTGGGTACTCCAATTTGGCAAGCTCAAGCTCTTTGGGTACTTGAGGGTTGATGGCTAGCAAGTCTCCACCTCGGACCTATGTCAAGCAATGGAAGCTTAACTCGATTGACGGTCATAGCGATCGTCGTCCCTTCTGGCCAAAAATTCATGACATTCAAGGGCCACTTTTATGAGGTTGGCTATGTCCATAGGCAGTGAGCAAGGTGATGCCTTTCAAGGAATTTTCTCCAAGCTAAACAAGGCGCCTAGCATACAAGCATCAGATGGGGTTGCAATAGTCATTTTCTGGTGGCAAGGATAAGCAGGTTGTCTTTTAATTGTAGGAGCTCTAAAGTTGGAGGATGAGAAGCAAGCTTTTTTTAGCAAACATGAGGTAGGCAGTGGGGGACGTGTGAAGTGGGGCCAAGGAAGGTTTTTTTAAAGAAAAGCTTGAAGTTAACGAATTTACCAAAAAAAACGAGCATTTTGCATGGAGATGGCGCAGTTCTGCAGTTCCATGACCAGGAAGCCGCTAGGTGGGTGGAAAAGCTAATTGAGGGCGTTGTAGTGTACATTAGGGTGTGGCGCTATCTGGATGCAGAGGCCGCACCAGTTGCATGGTGAGAAGACCCGAGGGCGGTCGACTGGCTGGAGGGTGGAGCAAAAAAATGAGGGCGGGTCGACTTGTGGAAGGAGGGCCGCACCGCTGAAGGATGCATGAAGGGAGCTGCAGTTCGCGAGTTAAAGGGATGCCAGCAAGGGCGCTACAAAGGAAAGCAAGCAGAGAATGATTGGGGGAGCCTTTGATTGAAGCAGGCCAAGGGCCAAGGAAGAGTGGCTCGATGGTGTTGGGGGTGGGGGATGAGGCGCTGTTCCACTACTGCAGAAGGTCGAGAGCTGCATGAGGACTGGAGGTGACCCGGGCTAGTTGCCAAAGAGAGAGGGGGTTGCCTTCAAGAACAGAGGAGGCTTTCAGGGGTTAAAGGGGCGCCAAGTGCAGCCAAAGAGGGGGACCGCCTAGAAAAGGCCACAAGGTGGCGCTGTTTATAGAGCAGGAGGGCTCAGCCGTGAGCAAGGGAGAACCACCAGTGATGGGGGGCTGGTGATACAGAGGAGGACCAGGGGCATGAAAGTTTGCATAAGCCAGGGCCATCAATTGCAGGGTTGGGTGTGGCATTTGCTTGCAGGTCGGGACTACAGAGCACGTCCAAGAGAAGGTGGATGTCGCAAGCTGCATGGGGGTGCTATCGAGCTAGAGAACTGGGATGTCGCAAGCTACATAGGGGATGAGCTGCCAGGAGTAATAGCGGACTAGGGCTGAAAGGGGGCGTCAATAGCAAGGAGGAGGAGGTGAAGAAGGCCAACAAGGGGTCATGCAGCAGTTGAGGCTGCGCCAGTGTGTGGTTGTCATCAATGTTTATGGCAGTCAGGCCTTGGAACAAGAGGGTTGTCAGGCTTGGGAGAGGGCTTTGGGAAAATCAAGGGGCCCGAGAAGGGCTGCGAGCAGAGGAGCGCCCCAACAGGGGCATATAGCACCAAGAGGAGGGTGGTTGAAGGAAGAGAAGAAGGATGTCAAGTGTCTAAAGGGCCAACCAATGGATTGCAAAGGAAGGTGGCGCTACCATAGAAGTGGCCACCAAGGATTATCAAAGCACGTAGTCAACATTAGCCATCATTGTACCCGAGTTTTTATTTTGCTATGCATAAGCAGATTTATGGACTGATTGGGTCATTTTTTGTGTTGGGTCTGCCACCAATCTTCTCGTCTGTTCGTCTTGTCTTGTGTGTAGCATCTGTGGTAGCTGTGGCTCTGGATAGGCTATGAGTGTGTAGAGAGAGAGAGAGAGAGAGAGAGAGAGAGAGAGAGAGAGAAGGAGATTGTGTGTGAGGATTTTGGAGGCGGTCGAGGTGGGTATAGCCTCACAGTGTGGGTGTGTTTACAGAACTGGGGAAAGTCATCACTCGGTGTGGTTGTGTTGATGGATCTGTTGTGCTGAGATGGTTATGATTGGATATGTGTAGCTGGTGATGCTCAAAGGCGAGCTTGATAGTAGAGATTTGCAGAGAAGTGTGTGTATGTGTGAATTTTTGTGTGGTTAGGGGTGTCGGCCGGATATTCAATCGGCTATAGAGAGGCAATTATTTTGTGTGCTGGGTGTGTTACCCCTTCTCCCTTTCCAACGTGAGTACTGTGTGGTTTCTTATCATTTGGATCATCGTGGATGTGAGCCTGCACTATGATCTCCTCAAGTGTTTTGGGGTCTTGCACCTTGACGTGCTTCTTAAGCTCTAGTGGCAGATCGCGGATGAACCCACGTACTTGTTAAAAAGAGTCTAACCCTTCCAACTTGAGGATAACATCTCGCTAGTGCGTGATATATTCAAGCAACGATTTATGTTGGAGCATGTAACACGTCTCCCAAGTCGTCCAATTTCTATCTACCTCATTCATGGGTAGAAACTCTTTTCTAAATACAGCCTCAAAGGCTGCCCAAGTCTGTGGTATGATGTTTTTCTCCTTGAGAGACATCCACCATTTATAGACCTTGCCTTCCAGAATCAGACTTGTTTGCAGTGTCCTAACTGCATCTGGAGTGCACCATTAAGTCATGAATCCCTTTCCACTTGTATTTTTCAACAACTCGTCCACCTCCTTAGGAGTGAGAGTGCATAACATCCGAAGGGGGGACCTTGTCCCTGACCAAGAGGACCCTACCCCTAATCGCCTATGTACTCATGCATGTGTGTGTGAAAACATGGCCCTTGGCCCGCTGTTGCATAAACTGTACCACTAAATTAGATAATTTACTAACAATTTCATTTAGTGATGCAAAATTCTTTTCCATCACAGACATGCGTACTTAAAGTGCTCAAAATCCCTAAA